>NW_017566995.1:531458-610468 GCF_001661265.1 Saitoella complicata NRRL Y-17804
CGAAATCGGTAGCTAAAAGCACATCAGATCAGTAAAGCCCAGATGTATGCTGGCATAGATGAGACGTACCGACTTGGAAGATCATGGTGTTCGCCAACTCGATATTTCTCGCATAACACGTAGCCTCCAATCCTTGTGATCCACCCACCAACGAACACAGCGGCAACTGTGCCCTCTCACAAATCTCAGTGAAATCACCGAAACCCATCCTGAATAATCCTTATATATGCTATCCTTCTCCTCTCAATTCGTTCCCTTCAAGCGTATACCCGTAGCACTCGAGGCACCTCACGAAACCCAAAAGAAAGATACGGCGAAGAACCCGCTAGCCGTGTAGAAAGACCGAGAGACCTGAATCGTTGATCAAACGAAAACGAAAGGAGAACCGTGATACGCTGGCCTTGAGCTGTTTGACGCGTTCTTCCGGCGATACTTGTCGTCCAGGTTTTTCAGGCGCTCAGGTTAAGGCGTTTGTTATGCAGTGGTCCGCGAGGAGTGCATGCGCCACGAGCACCACTAAACAAACGGCGCAGGGGGATGTGCTATTAATAGTCGTGCTACGCGCGGGGTGAGAGCCGTGGGAGCTTCCTCCGGATCAAGGCTCTGCTACGGTCATCAAGTGCAAGGTACAGCACCTCTAATCTCGTTTACGAAACCAAACACCCCAATGCCATCGTCCGATAACCGATCGCGGGCCCCAGCTTCGGATAAGGTTCCTTCTCGAAATTCTTAGAGTGTCGGAGCACACGGTCGGAAACACCCCGTTCTCTGCACACTTCTCACCGTAACAGTTCATCTTCCGATCCAAAGGGCGAAGGCCACGGACCGCGGTATCGGACCGGACCGGCTGCCAAGATTGGTTTAACCTTAACCTTCGAAGGCGAGGAGGAGAGAAAGTCAAAGAAGATGAGAGAGGTTACGTGATCTCGTAGAACTGTCAGCTGTTGCGTAATGAGACGAATTCTGCGTGGGAGAAGTAAGAGCCGGGTGTGCCGTGAACCTTATTGTTTGGCTGATGCCGGCGAAACGATACCTTGCCATCATTAGCACCACATTATTGGCTATGGCGTGAATGTGATCCGAACCTCTGGATGTACAGCGTAAGGTTGCTTGTCAAAAGGGAGCCTGATAGTCAGCATTCATGAGGTCGAAAGGGCTCGGGACGCATGCGAACGCATGTGCATAGGGTTCGATGTCGACTCATCGCGATCGTCAACAGCTACAGTTCTGGCATGCTACGATATGCTCCTACGTGTACCTTGGACAACGACTACGCAAGACTCCTCAGCATATACACGACCTGACCCGGCTCAAAGAAAGGCCCGGCCACACATGAACCCTCCGCACGCGATGTGCTATCTTCCCTTTTCTCCTACACCTCGCCCACGTAGATCCCAAACTTTACCGAGGTTCCGGCACGATCATCTACACCAACACCAACACCAACACTAACCAACCCTCCTCCGCAAAGCAATCACATCATACCGACCCCCTGAACCCCCCGAGGAAACCAAACCTTTTCCGGTGCAGTCCGCGGAGCTCCTCGAGGACAGTCGATCCCTAGGCCTTCATGGTACCATGCCCAAGAAGCGACCGTTAAGTGCTGGACGCGTGGCTGATCCAGGGGTTCATTTCCCATGGTAGGGTAGCGTCACGGGCTGGGCAGAGGTATTGATTTGATTATCAGTAGACGTACTAAAGGTCTGGTTTGGGATAATGTTCTCTTCATACTACGTGTCACCGCAGAGATAAGGAGGCCCTCATCGCCATGAGCAGTTCCATCCGTTGGGGAGAAGGACCGAGCCGTCGTGTGTATAACGCTGTTCCACACAAAAAATCTTGAAAGTACTTTCTTCTTGAACGCGAAATAAAGATCCCGAGCCGCCTGAAAGAGGCAATTTGTATCTCCTTGGGGCGCGGCGCAAATGAACATTCCCATGGCTCCCATCCAACTCTCCATCTCCACCACGCGTACGGTCAACATCATGGCCTCCACCACTTACACGTACCACACATATCATAAGGAAGTTACATGAAGATAGAAGATTGTGTAGACGTTTCAGAATAATACGGCTCAGTGACCTGACCCGCGTGATGCGATAGCTATTTGGACCCGTCATACGGGTATATGCGGCAGGGCTATGGGTATGGAAACGTCACGAGAGTCATATGGAAGGAGAAGGAATGCGAATGCCAAGCCCGACCACCAGCGCTCACGTCACCATCGCCCGTCGCCATGGCCATCGCCAATACCAAGATGCGGCATGCTTATGTCAGCTTTCTAAGTCCTCCGCAGCCGTCTTTCTCGTCGTACCTTTCTTGCTCATCCTCACCCTTAAACCAAGTTACCCAGGTCTAGAGTGAAGCTTACCGGATGCAGCAATCATATTACCCCTCCTCACTCGTGCCTTACGAGTGCTTCTCCTGCTTCTCCTTTAACCGACTGCCTGGCGCTTCGGCTCGCACGTGGAATGCGGAACTTAACATCTTGGATCTCAGCGTCTAGCCCGAATGTGGAAGGAGCTGGGCCGATCGCGCTGCGCCTTTCGGACTCGACGCCACGTAGCCGCTTTGACATGCGAAAGGTGACTGGAAGGAAGAGATGGAGGAGGAGTGGAGTATGGGAGCGAGACCGGCCCGGGCCGAGATCAAAGAGGTGGAGATGGCGATGGCGAAGGCGGTGGTGAAGCTTCAAGGGGGATGAGTCTCCATGACGAACAGCTGGCCTTTGGAGAACGGGAGCGAGTCTAAATGCAGGTTTTAATATATCCGTGTCCGTATCCGTAGGCTACAGTACGTTTTACGCGCTTCACATCTCCTGCCTGGGATCAGTGTGTTTGTTGCGCGCGCGGATATGCATCCCAGACCGACGTCTCGTTTACTCTCCTCATACGTGGCCGCATCTGGCTCGATCATGACAAGGACCGCGACTCGTGCTTCCCCTTCTGTAACACGATCGCGAACTGGCTCAGATGGGTGTCTCGCCCAAAGATCAGCGCCCAATCCTCACCCGCAGACCTGGCCGCACCCGGCACGAACGGACGGGTCGCCCGTCACAGTGCATGGGATGATACACGACACACGGCTGAGAAGATGTCAGTCACGTTTAGACAGGTAATCTCAGAACACCCAGTACGGCGCCGCAAGATGAGTGGCAGAGCTCCTACATCGGCACGCTTCCCTTCCCTAGTTCACGTCCGCTTTATCCTGACGTTCGTGTTGGGTGTTACGAATACAGTAGATTCTACGAACATCGAAGTTCCATTCCATTTGGTTGAATTGGAGGCATTATTTACCAGAGCCTATCAGAGTATACTCCGAGCCGATCCCGGACCTGTATCTAGGGCCACGCAACGCGCAAACAACGTATGCTCGAATCCCAAAGGTTCCTTGACGGTATTTTGCCTTGCCCTGACCATAGCGTCCGGTTTGGTCTGCGTCGCGCAGAGATGAGCACTGAAGCTATGATGGGCTTTTTTCCTCTCCCTGGCGCAGCTGCAAACCAAGCACCCGAAGACTTGCACTTGCACTTGCGTTCGTTCGAGGTATGTTAGCGCCAAGCACGTACATTTGGGGGAAAGGGGATTGGTCCCAGGTCTACGTCAACCATGGGCGTCGGAAAATGGCAAGTAGCAAATGAAACGTAAACAAAATCGTAAATGATGGGGCCATGGGGCTTCGGTCCTTACGGCCACAAAGCAAGTCCGAATTTGAGACAGTTGGATGCTGGTCCATGGAATCGTCCCCCCCGCGGTTGCGCGCGCGTCAAACGACATCTGTCGATATGCGCTGCGGCAGCGGCCGTCAACCAGTTGAGAACGACGACGTGGCCATGAAGCCCAAGAGCACGAGGTATAGTACCTGTAGGGGAATGAGACGAAACATCCAGTGTAAGATGTAAGATCAATATCCGAGATCATCCTTTGTGATGGCTACGGAAAGGAGGCGGGAGCGGGGAGGGGAAGGAGGAAGGCCCGCGCGGCCTGGCAAATAGAATATGGGATATGATGGTGATGAGCGGCATGGGATTGGCTATGACTATGCGCTGATGACACCGGTTGGGGATGCCCTCCTTGCTTTGGTTAGATCTGTAAAATGAAGAGTAGCAGGAGATCCATCACTCATCGGACACCGGCACCCGGGCTTTGCAATTACGCGTTGCCTTTGCCTCCTTCCCACCCTTATTTTATTATGCAACTGCCAAGTTCCCCATCATCACCAATTTCACGCCCTTTCTCCGTTCTGCGACAAAATCTACACTTGGGCACTTTAGCATTTTTCATTTGGGCACTCCGGCACACTAATCCCGATTTGGGTACCCAAGCATCATACGCCCGCTTTGCGAACCTTACGAAACCCGGGTCTACTCAACACGGGGGAATAGGAAGGAGCGAAAGAGCATATACTCCCGGCATCCCCCCGACCGTCATGAAAGGAAGAGAGTCAGTATGCTGCCGTTCAAGCCTGGAGGGGAGGAGTACACGCCGTCGTCCTCTTTCCTGAACACTACACGCACGTCTTATACCACTACACGATACGATTACCAACCTACTACAACTGCTGCAACCTCACGACCTCCGCTGGGACTGTCGACACCACCGTACGACATGCCGGACCAGGAGGAGATGCGGCAATCACGACTGCCTCCGCTGAGTTCGATTGTTGGGACTGCGTTTGGATCTGGCGATGAGGTCAGGTTTGAGACTGTACCGCGGAAAGCGGACGCGAAGATGGGAGAGTTTGCTGCTCAGGTGGGCATTTACCCCCTAAACGTTGTTCCCAGACTTGTCTGGAGCGCATACATACCTGGAACTTGTGTACTGACTGTGTTGGTAGATGTCCGCCTTTATCTGGTTCTCCTCACCACAAACGCTCAAGGCCGCAAGTACATACACCCCCGGCTCACCAATCCACATCCCGCCAACGTCTGCAGCATTGGAGTGCCATGCCAGCTTCGTGCAATGGACTCAGTCTGTCTTGAACACCACACAAATCTCACGCGCCGTGGTCCTCCTCGCTCTTTACTACCTCTACCGCCTCAAGCGTTCATCACCCCTCGTCCGCGGCAAGCCAGAGTCAGAGTATCGACTTCTTACTGTCGCTCTTATCCTGGGCAACAAGTACCTCGACGACAATACCTACACCAACAAGACTTGGTCCGACGTGGCGGGTATCCCCGTCAACGAAGTTTCTGTCATGGAGATTGAGTTCATCTCGAACTGTCGGTACGAGCTTTTCGTTAAGGCTGATGAGTGGAGGGAGTGGCAGTATACCCTCAAGAGATTTCAGGCGTTTAGGGAGGGATCGCTTCGTCAATTGCATTGTCAGACTGCGGCGTCAAAGGCATTGCTTCCCTCACCGCCCGTCACGACTGCACTCAGCCCAACAAGTCCGTTCACACACCCAACGGCAACCTGGTCTGGCATGGGCACTAATGGTTCTGGCAGCGGCAAGGCGAGCGCGAAGAGGACCGCGGACGTGTTTGAGGAAGACTTTGTCATGCTTCCGCCACCGAAGAAGGCGGTGACGGGGTATGGGGATGCTGTGGATGCTATCTTCAGACCAATTCCGCCGAATCCTGTGCAGCCACCGGTTCAGTTGCAACCTCAACCACAGCAGTTGCAACAACAGCAGCAGCAGCAGCAGCAGCAGCAGCAGGTGCAGGATATTGTTTTTGCTCCAAGACAGACGACCTTCGCACCACAGCTTCCGAGTATGACGAGCGCGGAGTATTTGCTTCCTGTCCCTCAATACCAACAAGCACAAGTGCAGCCTCTGAGAGCGAGCTTGCTACCTCTTCCGATGTTGAGGATGCCTGTTCCACAGGCCGTACAACTCCTCAGTCTCCCCTCTGCTGGAGTGAGCCCGGCTGGTATGGTTGCAAGTCCGTCCTACTCCTCCACATTGGGCGGCACCCCGCAACTCTCGCCTTCTGGCTGGGGTACAACGGGGTCTGGGCAGTCGACACCTAACACGCTCTCTCCTACCTATGGACAGTTTGTGTCGAGGTCGAGCCCGTATGCTCCGATGAGGCCTATGCGCACATTGGTTGGGCCGGCTCAGCCGATTATCGGAGACGGGCAGGAAAACTTGAACCTCTACTACCATACGCTTGGGCACGCGAATGAGGTGAGGGAAGGGATTGTTAGGGGTGATGGAGGGTTTGGCGGCACGCCGGGAAGGACCGGTCCTGCGTGGGTGTGGCAATGGGATTACGAGGGCTGTGTGGGGCAGAGTCCCAATGGGTGGTGAGAGAATGCAAACGAAGGCGCATCTCCTTCGTTTTTGATTATTTATTCGCGGTATGGATATGGGCGTTCTTCAGTTTTTGGAGGATCTTGGAGTTTTTCTTTGTGGTTTTCGCTTTGCAACAGGCCAGGGATTGGCTAAGGGAACGGCGTTTGATTGCTACGGCTATACACACTTGCTTTGCTTTTGTTGCTTGAAGCATACCCGAACATTACGATATGATAGCATCGTTCGATACGATCATCGATCATCGACTGAGGTATTAAACCTAGCTATACGGCTAAACAGCCAGTACCACAGCTAGACCACAATATGATATTTTGATTTCAACGACCAGCTCCTGTCTCCACGAATATCCTGTATCAAATCTTGCAATCTGCTCATCACAGACGCGACGCGTGCGAGTTCAAGGCAGTTGGGGATCGGCGCGTCGAATAGCTATAACCGGCAAGCGGCCGTATGGTCATCGGCACGGTGTGGCCATGGGTGTGCCGGTGCCGACACTTCGATGTCGGTGCGGAGGAGGGATGATGTCGATGTCAGCTCCGACCGTCTTTGGTTCGGGACGGAGGTTGATGGAGGTTACACGTATGGATTACGAGATGGTCCGGTCCGGTGAGTTTGAGTTTGGAGACGCGTAATCGCATTACATCGACACTCTGCTCACACAGATACCAAGACGGGCAATCCCTCTTACGATCAGCGACTAATCATCGCTGTTCCCCAACCGGATAAAGATAGTAGTCACGCCTCGCACCTCGTACGTACGGGTTTCGATTGTGCTGTCGCGTGCGCTCCGCCACGTGGTTCGAGGTTTTTGCGGTGCGAGCTGAGCGCGGGCGCGGGCGCGGGCTTCATAGGTCCTTCAAGCCTCTCTAGTCCTTACGACGTCTAGAGAAACTGTCGGAGCCGAAATACGTTGGCCATGGCCTGGGGCTAGGAGGTTTTGCATGGCCCAGTCTGGCCTCAAGTGCTGGCTGGCGATCGAGGTCAATAGACACATCGACGTGATTCATTTCGAAAAAGCCCTGCGGACTCCATGAAACAGCTCGGCAAGGCGAACCAACGGATGCCAGCATCCCACCACCTTCCGCCGCGCGAAAAGATTGCGAAACCCAAACATTCCAACCGTCAAATTAAACGAAAACGTGTTTTTGGGGATATACCGATTGCGGCGCCCGGTCTGGCGTGGGCGTTTTGTCCGCTGGATTTGGTACGGGTAGCGCGGTAAAATAGAAATGGATGAGACTCTGTGGGTAAGGTCGTATGCATGCGCATAAGAGGACTCTCGTGAGGGCTGGTTGGGGAAGGAGAAGGGCTACAACTACATAGTGATGAGACGGGCCGCGGTTCAACATAATTTCAATAAGATTTGTCGTGTATGAGGCTCATTCTTGCAGATTCTGCGGGTGTGCCGCCGATATGATGATCATGCGAAGGTGGGCTTGACAACAAGGCGCGGAGGAAAAGGGAGAAGAAGGTTCTGGAGCGTGATGCGGTCGGGAGGCCGGCTTACCTTGCCTGCCGTCGATCGTGAGACTTGGCAAGCGCGGCTGACGACAAACTCGGTTCCCTTTCTTTCTCTCTCCGAATTGCCTCGGTCCCGGTACGTCCATCCTCTCCATTGATCTCATACCAATCGACTCTGCCCCTTGCTTCGGCCCTTCCCACGCCGCTGCTCGCGCTGACGCTAATATCAACACCGCAACCTCATCAGTCCTCACTTCAGCTATAAATAGTCCCCGTCCCCCCGACCCCGAAGAGGAGCCCCATCGCTGCCCAAGTGTCTTTCATGAACCTCGCTCTTGCCTTTTACCAGAACGAGCAGGAAATGCGCTTGAACAAGGCAGTTATCACACTTTTTGGAATCATCATCTCTTCCTGAGGGGGAGGCGTCCGTGTTGGTTTTTCCTCATTGATGTGTTCGTTCCTCGGGACGAGCGTGTTGAGGAGCTGAGATTGAACGGGCTGTATGCTGTATGCTGTTGTGAGCTTGTAGATTTCTTAGTTTTGTTTTCGTTCTCGTTCCATCCGTAGTTTTCATGGTGCCCTTTCACGGACCGTCGGGTACAATGTCCACATTTATCCACGTTGTTCGGGCCTTGACAAGCCGGCCCTATACGGTACGTACACGTTCGTAGACGAAGATCGCGAACGACCCAGCCGCTCATCTTCCCTGCCGATTACGATGCACATGGGTGACTCAAATCATTGAAGGATTTGCGTGGATGAGTTTACCGTAACATGCATGCTCTTGGATCTGCTTGCAACAGCAGATGCGTGCACGGAGGAAGGAAGGTATGTCGCACTGAGCATAGAGGTAGATGAAGAGAATCAACATTCAACTCAAAACCAATACAGTCTTTCATTCACGCACACGCAATCGCATGCGTATGCCGTAGACATAACAGAAAACAGAAAACCCAGTAACAGAAAGAAACTCCGGACGCTCGGACGCATTATGTCAAACTGACATCGCCTTTCCCATTCCGTGACGCGCTTGCTAATCAACACCATGACCACTCTTTCTCCTCCATTCCCTCCAAACCCCCATATTACCTTATCCCACTCTAAACCCGAATGCCTCCCTAAGCCGCACACTCGACAGCTTAGAACAAACACTCATCCAATGCACAACAACACAACAAGGCACTACAACATGCCAAACACCCGGTCGCCGCGCCTCCACCCGCACCCGCAGATTGCTGCTGGACATACACGGGCTGAGGCTGTTGCTGGTATTGCATTTGAGGAGGGTATTGGCCTTGAGGGGGGTAGCCCTGGGGTGGGTAGCCGCCGCCTTGTTGAGGGGGGTAGTAGGATTGTTGGGGGTATTGGGGTTGGTTGCCGTACTATGAGCGAGACGTTAGTAAGTGTTCGAGAGTAGGGGGTGTATGCGGCCTGCGTGTCCTGTCCAGTGAAGAAGGGCAGGAGGAGGAGTAAGGTGCGCAGATGGAGGGAGACATACGTAGCCCTGGTTAGACATGTTGTTGAACAGAGAGCTGACTGATCAGAGATCGAAAGGTTTGTGGTGTGTTTGTGTGGTGTTGTTGCTCGATCGGTTCGCGATTGCGTGGCGGGGTTCTCGGCTCAGCCTCAAATAGTCCAGGGAGGGTTGAAGTCATTATGCTTGGCAAGGGAAGGAATGGGTGGTTGGCAAGATGGCATTAGAAGAGCTGCGGAACGGCGAGGCAAATTGAAAGTTATTTTTAGACGAGTTTTGACGCATCTCATTAACTGAAAGACGGTGAAGGTGCTACCGTACGTATACCGGCAGAACCTCACATACACAGGCTCGTGCATCACGTAAACAACCTCCAAATATTCACACACTCCGGTGGTCAACAGCAATAGACTTTAATCGTGTCTCCAGCGCCAAAGAGACTGATAGCACAGCCTGCAAGACCCTCACGATACCATGGGATGTGAAAAGGGCGAGGAATTGAGTTTGAAGATAAGCGGAGGTATGTAGTGTTCAATTTTTGGTGTCTCTGAAATATGAAGATTAACTTTTGGTACCCCTAAACTCCCATATGAATCCCAATCACCACGAAAAGCCACTTCCCACCTTCACCCCCCCTGGTCCCACCCCTCTCAAATCCTGCGTTACCTCCACTCCATCCACCACCACCCAAGTTCCCCCCAATCCCACTACCCCACCCAAACGAGTGATCCTTCCCTCCATCTGCTCCCTCTCAATCCGCATTTTCCCCTCCTCTGCAGCACGACGTTCAGCTTCTTCGGCTGAACGCTTGCCTTTGCGGAATTGGTAGGAGGTTTTTTCAGGTTTAGGACCTTTGAACTCTGCCTCCTTGGCTGCAGGCTGTTGAGTTGCGGGGGCAGATGTTGCTGATTTGCCATCAGCGGAGGATTGAGCAGCCTCGCCTTCTGCTGAGGCTGCGCGTTGAGGGTTTGATTCTAAATTCCACTGTGCTTCCGTCCTGCAGCCATTTTTAGGCTTTCTGCACGTACCACATCACGTCGGCAGATTTTGTCCACCGTGTTGCTGTGGCTTCCTTATTTTTCTTCTCCTTGTTCAATTCAGCGTTCTTGGCTTCGAATTCGGCATGGGTGAGGAGTTTGCACGTCGGAACATCTGCCAAGGGTGTGAGATTGAATAGTGTGTACTGGGTGGTATAGTAATTGCCGAGGATGTAGGAGAGGGGTCTTTGGCTTTGAATTCACCGTTGGGACCGACAAAGTTGATGGATTTTGCCTGGATGTTGGCGTCACGTACGGTGTTTGCTTTCAGGGCTGTCTCGTCGCGTGCGACTTTTGTACTTCGTGAAGGCTGATGATTCCACGTCGAGAACCTGCTGAGCCTGATATAAGTGGTGAACGGATCGCTGGCGTTAGGATCCGTCTGATAGAAGAAGAATGGGAACGGGAAGAATGGGAACGGGAAGAAGAAGAAGAAGCTGTGAGAAGAAGAAGAATCAAGAACATCCTTTTGGTGGTGTGTGTGTACAGGTATATTTGCAGATCGCCAACCTGCGTCGTGTTCCAAGGTTGGTGGTGAGTTCGAGAAAGTGCACCTTTAAAAATCTGGGGTGACGTCGTATGAGAGGGGGATGCAGATGGGGGGAAGGAAGACATCAACACCATCAACAAGGTTAGGGACGGACGAGACACAAGACGAAACGCACTGTTTGTGTTCATTCAGCAGCAAGGAGCATAAGTTTCAACAACATAGAGCTTGTTAGGAAGTTCAGTGACGGTCGCCTCCCGCTTGAAACAAAGCCAACGTTACGTCGACGTCGACGTCAGTGCCAAGCGAAGCGCTGATCAAACGACAGAGACAGATTTCCTGTTCTTTATAGAGTGTAAGAGTGCCCGAGTTGCCATCCTCTTGTCCGATTGCGATTTCAGGAGTCCACGACCAAACGTGGGCAAACAAAGGGCCTCTCTATACAGCGCATTCACGACGGTCGAGGACAACACAAATCTACAGGCTGTCTCCTGAAGCGCCATAGTAGCCGAAGAAGGACATTCTCCATCAGGAAGTCTGGGTCGCACAACTCCAGGACCGGTCCTGTTCAGACGTCATTACACCAGAAGTGACTGGTTCCGGAATTTCCTAAAGCGGCAGTTGCACGGGGAGTATCAACAAGGGGTCCATCGAGCTCAAGTGGCATATAATCTCGTGGATTTCCTCCAAAAGGGTTCTGAAGTCATCTCAGAACCCAACGACCATCAGCTCCTGTCATCTTTCGTCTCCATTCCGGTTCGATAATCGATGTCACCACCAACAAGCATGACCATACAACCCCCCGCGCCCACCCTCGCCGACGAATCCCTCATCAAAACCGGCTACCTCTACAAAAAATCTCACAAATCCCACCTCCCCTCCCTATCCTCTTCCTGGCAACGCCGCTGGTTCGTCCTCCGCCCACAAGCCTTGACGTATTACCACGACTCATCCGAATACAAAACGCTACATATCATCCCCACGGACGATATTGATGCCGTGGCGCCGATGAATGATAAGAAGGGCAAGAGGGAGGGAGTACTTGCGGTGTTTACGGTGGAGAGGATTTATTATTTGCAGGTTCCGAGTGAGGAGAGCGCAGGGGTTGAGGAGTGGGTTGACGCGATTAGGTACGCCGCGACACGGGCGCAGAGGGCTGGAGTGCAAGAGGATGGGGAGAGTATGGTTATGGGGCAGCGAGGTAGGAATGGGAGTACTGTCTCGGGACTGGTCGAGAGTGACACTTTCACGGCACCTTCCACGATCACACCAGGAGTGTATGCGGAGGAAAATCGGGACTTGCCGCATTCGCATCAAAGCGGAGGGTATATGTCAAACACGACCGCATCATCCATTCACTCCCTCGGATCCTCGCCGAACTCAAACCACGGCTACATCTCCCCCGACACCGACAACGAACCCATGGCCACCCCCATCCACCCCACGGGCGATCCGTCACACTCAACAGAAAACTTGGCAACGATCAAACGTGAACGCCGCCTCACAACAAGTGAAGAAGAAGAGAACAACAAGTTACTCATGCAAGGCTACGTCGCCGTCCACAAAACCGGCCCCCACCTCCCCGGCCTGCCCAAATCGCATCCGAAGCGCTGGGTCGTACTCCGTGGTTCCTCTCTCGCCATCTACAAAGATGATGAGGAATACAAAGCGCTGCGTATCATCCCTCTGCACGAGATTCACGATGCGGTGGAGTATGAGGGTTCAAAACGCCGCCGCGAAGAGGGGAAGGGAGGGAGAGGGATGTATTGGTTGTGTGTCATTACGAGTGAGAAAGCGTGGAGGTTTGGTGTTCCGAGTGAGGAGTTGTTGATTCGGTGGTTGGCGAGCTTCAAGGCGGGGATTGAGGCCAGGGATAGGCGGGCTGCCCTGAATGATCTTCAAGAAGCGAAGTGAAGGCTTACACAGAAACCGCGACAGAGATGGAAGGCAAGAGGAGAAGGGTGAAGGGCGTTCTTTTGGCATATTGGACGGCGTGAATGGCGTATATTGACTTTTTACTTAGTATCTTTGGACACTTACTTTCATTTTGACTACAAGTGCAGTCTATGCTGAGGCAATCATTAACACATACTACTGTTTCAACGGGAAGATTTCTTCTGGTTATTATGAGGACAATCTGGGGGTTTCTCGTTTGGTTTTGCGTATGGCAACTTTGAGGCGTGGGAAGGTTCTCTGGAAGGAAGGCTGGTGTCTACGTTCATGAGGCTGATTACCAGAGGAAGACCCTCTACGCAGGTGATGATGAACAACATCGAGGAAGGTTCTGATAGTATCCCCCTTGGAGTGTGTGTTATAACACTAAACTCTTCAAGTCCGTCGGGTTTCAAAGTCAGAAACCGCGATCATTCTGATGCTGATATGTAGTCAGATATTATAAGGTATCCGCAAACAAACTTGCCACGCACATATAAGGGACGAACAGGGATAAAAGATTGTTGTAGATATCCATTCCAGCATCTCACTATGCGTCCCGCTTAAGCTTATTGATGCTCAATCCAAAGCCAACAAAACTCCATAGATATTGTTCTACCGCACACTTCGTCCAGCGGAGTGGCTGTGTTTTCCTTCCTCCACATATGAAATGGTTCCTCACATCACGCACCACCACTTCAGGCAACCTCCGCCCTTTTCTCCGTCTTCGCACCCACCGCCGGCGTCGGCAACACCCTCCCCTCCCAAGCCCCCGGTAAAACACTCTCCAGTATCTTATCCAACTCGCTTTGAATCTTCCCCAGTCTATCTTCAACCGGCTTCCACACCTCTCCCAGCTCCTCCTTAAGCTCCCTTTCTATTCTAGACAGAGCAGGAGTTGGGGTGTTGGTGGAAGAGAGCCGCGCCGATCCATTTACAATCGTAACCAACTCCACAAACTCCGCATCATCCTCAAACCACTTCCTCACAAACTCATCTGTCCATCGAATCTTGGGTGGAGGCGGCGGTGAGACCGTTCTTGAGAGTCTATTGCTTTTCAAAACGGGAGAGAATTGGCCGTGGGCGCTGGGTGGTGGGGTTGGGTCGCGGGGTGGGGCGAGTGGGTGTTGATGTTGAGATTGGTGTGGTGCGGGAGGGTCGTAGGCCGGTTCGTTGAGGGTTGGTGCGTGGGAGTATAGTCGCATCTGCACCGGTCTGTCTCCGAACCGCGGGTTATCCACCGCCCCTTCCGTATTCACCGCCTGCACTGTTCTCGTCACTCCACGCTCCAGGTCTCCCATCACCTCCCTAGACTCCCTCACCTCTGCAGTTTCCCCCTCGTCGTTATCAGGTGTACCCTCCCTCAACCCAGATCCAGGTCCCTTCCTACCCCCACTCCTCTTCTTAAACAACCCTCCAAACACGCCCTTCTTCTCGTCCTTGTCCTTCTTTTCACCGTCAAACTCAGATCTTAACGAACTGGAATTACTCCTCTTCCGTGCCGGCTCTCCGTACCCCTCTCCTTCTCGCACCTCACCAGGACTGTTTCCAAAAATAGTGGAATCAGACGCAATTTTTGGCGTAAGTGAGAGTTTGACAGTCTCCAGTTGCGTCTCTGCAGTGTCGACATCTCGGAAGAGGGTCGATGTCCGCGGTGGTTCGGCGCCGTTTATTGGTGTCGCCTTCACAGTATCCGTTACGGTCTGCATCTGTTCCCTCACCTGCTCCTCAGCTATCTGATCCTCATCCTCCGATTCCTCATCTGAACTCGGCTCACCCCACTCCGAATTCCATCCCGGATGCTGCACATACTTCACCGGCCCAAACTCAACCTTCCGTGACTTCTTCCCACTCGTCGCCCTTCGAACCTTCCTCGAAAAACTTCTAAACGGACCCTTCGCCCCTGTAGTTATCGGATGATCCTCCAGCCTCCCCTTCCCCACATCGACGTTACGATACTTATTCAACCTCGCCAACCGCTCTCCGGGTGTCTCGACATGCTCAGCCGGTAAATACCCCACACTCCCATCCCTCACGACCCTAACCAACCACCAATACGAGTTCGAGTCATCCAGTAAAACGAGAACATCGCCTTTCTGGGAATGTGCTTGCCCTTCGACGGTAGGGAGGAAGGTGTGGAGGGCGTACATGTAGTCGAAGTCGATGTCGGAGTCGGGGATGGAGGGCGAGGAGGAGAGGGCGCCAGCGTCGTCGCTGTCATCGTTGTCGTTGTCATCGTCGTCAAAAGCGGTGGTGACATTATGTCCATGGGAGGGAGAGGGGGTTGAGCGGGCGAAGTCGCTGAGAGCGGATTGTTGGTGGGGTTGGTAAGAACTGTCGCCGAAATCTGGGGGACGGCGGGAGGATGCGGCGGATGCGCTTGGGTGTCGACGGTCTTGGAGGTCGAGGGTATCTGTATTCCCAGTCAGCATCACTGCTCACAGCTGCGACGAAGCCGGATGATGGTCATACCTGCTCGGATCACCTCCGGTCTTGGACCCATGACTGCAGCTGCGATTGCGCTGTGAGAATAACGAGTGAATGGGTTACTGAGACGTCCAGCGGCTCAGATACTATTTCCAATGTAACCGCAATGGCAATTCGCCAGCTTAATGGTGCCGCTGTCGTTGGCGAAAGCTGGCCTGAGCGCTGCCTTGGAGGCTTGTAGGCGTATCATACGCCGTACGCTCGAGCGAGCGCGCCTTGCATGATGAGATGAACCCTGTCTACATTACAGGATTACCGATTGATCCAGGGCAGTAAAGCTGTCTCTCCAGTGTAGTTAACATACGTTGATTCCATGTATCCACGCCCGAAGCTGCAAACGGGAATTTCCGGGGAGCTGCATCGAAAATGTCGACGTCTCCTACGCCGAACGCTCCCGCCACCAGCATCTCATCAACAAAGATGTCGTTCATCAAGCCCTTGGCGGCCCGAGTTTTCGGTGCCTCGAAGGTCGTTGCACCCGCTGTCAATGCCTTTGCTGGCTGCTCCCGCGCTCAGCCCTCGAGGATCTTGTCCCGTTCCATGGCTACCTTCGACCGTTCCAAGCCCCACTTGAACATCGGTACCATTGGACACGTCGACCACGGTAAGACCACTCTTACCGCTGCCATCACAAAGACCCTCGCTGCTAAGGGTCAGGCTGCTTTCCTCGACTACAACCAGATCGACAAGGCTCCTGAGGAGAAGGCTCGTGGTATCACCATTTCCACTGCTCACGTCGAGTATCAGACCGACAAGCGTCACTATGCCCACGTCGACTGTCCCGGTCACGCCGATTACATTAAGAACATGATTACTGGTGCCGCCCAAATGGACGGTGCTATCATTGTCGTCTCTGCTACCGATGGTCAAATGCCCCAGACTCGTGAACACTTGCTTCTCGCCAAGCAGGTCGGTATCCAGCACCTCGTCGTCTTCATCAACAAAGTCGATGCTGTCGATGACAAGGACATGTTCGAGCTCGTCGAGATGGAAATGCGTGATCTTTTGACTTCTTACGGTTTTGATGGTGAGGGTACTCCCATTATCTTCGGTTCCGCCTTGGCTGCCCTCGAGGGTCGTGACCCCGAGATTGGTGAGCAGGCTATCGCTAAGCTTATGGACGCCATTGACGAGCACATCCCCGAGCCCCCCCGTGATCTCGACAAGCCCTTCCTCATGCCCGTTGAGGATATCTTCTCCATCTCTGGACGTGGTACCGTCACCACTGGCCGTGTCGAGCGTGGTACTTTGAAGAAGGGTGCTGAAGTCGAGATCGTCGGTTACGGACCCACCATCAAGACCACTATCACCGGTATCGAGGCCTTCAAGAAGGATCTCGACCAGGCCCAGGGTGGTGACAACTGTGGTCTCCTCCTCCGTGGTATCAAGCGTGACCAGCTCAAGCGTGGTATGGTCATCGCCGCCCCCGGTACCGTCAAGACCCACAAGAGGTTCCGTGCTCAGTTCTATATCCTCAACAAGGACGAGGGTGGTCGCCGCACCGGTTTCGTCAACTACTACCGTCCCCAGATGTTCTGCCGTACCGCTGATGTCACTATCATCTTGACCCACCTTCCTGGTGTCGAGGAGGCTGACTCCAAGATGGTCATGCCTGGAGACAACTTGGAGATGGAATGTGAGCTTGTTCACTCTATCGTTGTTGAGGAGGGTATGCGTTTCACTATTCGTGAGGGTGGTAGGACCGTCGGTACTGGTCTTGTTACCAAGATCGTCGAGTAAGTGTTGCAACTGGGTAAGTAATACTGGCTTTGTTCGCAGGGCCTCTATGGAAACGATAGGCGTTGCCGGAGTTTTTTTTTGGAAGAAGCTTGGAAGATAGTGACTACTCTCCGTTCAAGATCTTGTTAAGCGTTGTACTATAGGACTAAAAGTTTTCTCCTTTTACTTTCTGTTCCTCGTTCATTTTTTGTTTACCTCAGTGCATCAACTGGAGATTCTTGGCCCTGGTCGAGTTTATAAGGATCAAATGATGTATTCCATACCGAACCAATATGCTCCAAATGCAAGCGCTCTAATCTAAATCCTAGTCGCCACCACGCCAGTAGTTTCTCAGCTACAACTCCACCCTCTCCACAGTATACCTTCCCACTTGCATGGAGATAGCATGACCCTTCTGCCTCTTGCTCATCTTCTTACCCCTGCTAGCACCCATCAAGGCCAACTCACCAGCAGTCGGAGCCTCAACAACCTCACCACGTCCACCAAGCGCCTTAGGCTGAGGATTCCTCCGTCTCGAAGCTTCCTGGGCCCACTTCTCGCCTGCATTGGCAGCAGTCAGATCACGCTGGGATTCCTCGGCTTGAGCGAGAAGGGTACCACGCCTGACGAGGTCAGCGAGGGGTCCCATTGCCGCGACAAGGGATTGGAGTTCCTCGACGGTGTCTTCGACGATGTTCTTCAATCTTGGGATGTGCTCCTGGACTTCACCACCACTCAGGACGACGGATGCGGCACCGAGGGCGTCGAACGCACAGGTAGCCACGCCATACCACTTCTCCTCTCCCGGGCCCTTCTGCTCAGCCATAGCTGTACACCAGCCAATGAGCGCCTCCACATCTTCTCTTCTCTCCTTCTTGAGCTCCTTGACAACCATCGCCGGCGCAAATCCATCCAAGCCACCCACTGTCTTATGCAGAATTTTGTCCATGACATTCTGAGCATGCGAAAGCGTACCACCTTCCAAATTCTTCAACAGTGTGCGCTCCTCACGGAGACACCAGCAAGTTGCGGCAACGAGATCCCTCGGCGGCAAATCCTGCACATTCGAGACGACGCGCAAAACGATATCCAGCATTCTCAGACCGGAGTTGACATCCTTCTTCTGCCATTCCGCCAAGATCGCCTCAACGAGTCCAGACTCGGGCAATGCTGACGCGAACAAGGCACCGTGACTCAGAATCCACTCCATCGTTGCTTTTGGCCAGAACTTCATCGTCAACCCCTCACCCTCGGCAACGAAGATTAGTCTCAGAACTTCATTGATGAACTTCTGAGCAAACTCCGCCTTTTTCCGTCCACCCGCCAACCGCGAGAAGCAGTGATCGAAAGTCTCCACATCAGGAACGGATGCGAGGTGCTTAAGCGTGTAGTATGCCTCAATGACGTCCTCTTCCTCCTCATTTGGTGCGTTGATACCCTCCACCAAGTACTCACTCTCATCACCCGGAACAGCATGCATTTGCTCAACAGCCAAAGCGGCAGTCAAAGGCTTACCCAAGACATCCGCCAACATCGACTCCCGAGGCCATGAGACAGCCATAGCCAAAACCTTGTCCTCCTGAACGAAAAGAACCACCGCATCATGTGACTTGTTTCCAGCTGGGATTGTGCACAAATATCTTACATCGCCATCAATACCCTCCGAAACGGCCAAAGCAGCCTTGTGCATAGTGTCGTACACACCAACCACACTCTTGCCCTGCTGCTTTGTAGTGAGGATGACATGGGACGCGGAAAGCGGAACAGCACCCTCGACACTCTCCAAGACAAAATGACCATGTGACTGTCCTGGCGCCGCAAGCTTGTATGTGTTCACCATCTTGTCGACAACGGTCCTGATCACTCCTTCCTTAGCATTTCCGATAATCTTCGCCTTTCCGACGGGAATCTTGGGAATCAATCTCTCCTCCTTCAAAAGAGCTGGTGCACGTTCGGCACTCAGCGAGAAGGCCTGTGCAGTGGTCTGTTTACCGGAGTAGATGGCAAGGATAGCGAGGTCGTTCACTGCGTGGGTGGTGTGCAGGTATGATTTAGAAATAGAGAAGGGGCCGAAAGTAGTGAGACACTTGCCAGCGGACTTCTCAGGTTGCCATTGCCATTGTTCTTCCAGAGACTCGGCGTTGAGGCAGGTCATTCCACCAGTAATCTGAGTCAAGACAAGGGTGGAGCCGGAAAGGAAGTGAACTGCCGATGCAGGCTGGGAGAGTGTATGAGTGGTGATCTTTGCTGGTTCAGCAGCGTCCGCATGCGAAATGTGAAGGAGTGTCGTCGAGCTCGTAAGAACAGCCGTCAACCGTGCCTTGGTCGCCTTCGTCAACAAACTAACTGGCTCTGAGATGAACTTCGTCGATGGCGGCAGAGGGTATGAAGTGTTCATCTGTTGGGTATGCACATCGTAGATGTTGATACCCTCTCCATCAATGGCGAGGGCTAGTTCGCGGTAATAAGGTTTGGGGAGCGCAGAAGCATCTTGCGGGGCAATCAGAACTGGCGAAGCGTATAGCGATCGAGAACTCATAGCAGCGGTGGAAAGCTGCAACAGCTGGTAGGCAGGCGAGATTGAGGCCATAGTGTCAATGGTTGTATGTGTTTCGATGCTTCGTGCTCGGTGATCTGCGCAGGCTCTATGTATACCGACTAAAACTGATCCTTCCGAGGGTTTCGAGTCTGGCGAGTAAAAAAAAACTGCTTGCAACTGTTCCTATCGAATATCCAGCGTTTCCTGCAACTATTCGATTTTTGCGTACTCTGCTGTCGAGCGTCGAAAAATCCGGCGGCACCTGCACCCCTTATCGTCACGTGAGCTCGAGAGGGGAACCTTAATTGTGCGCAGAACGTGCGAAAACTCCTCGCAAAGAACAACCATGTTCAGCAATCGATCAACTCAGCGCACGTGCTCACCTTTCACGTCTCTCACCCACACGGTCACAGTCTAACTCCGGGACCCATGGGGATGTTGCTGTTAGCGCTCTCTTCAACCGCAAGCTCAGCGGCATGGGTTCATTGCCATACTCTGTGGGCATGGTTGGAACTTTACTCCGATACTTGGGCTTCACGGATGCTGCATAAGCCGCTGAATGCTCGATATGGGCTTTGACTTCTTTTTCCATGCTTGAGGGTGGTCTTGACGAACGGGAGTTTGGATTGTGGAAAAAGGAGTAAGCTTGGAGGGCGCGGGATAAAGCGTTTACATCATCCGAATCACCTCTTGAGCTTATGAGATTACTACGTGGATATCGTCATGAAACCAGCGATCTACCGTAAAGGATCCCACGAAGTCTTCTCGATCTAGCGTGGGAAAGCGTACGCGTACCTCCGATTGAGCGGTCCCTCACGATCGAGCTCAGCAACGGTGGACAATCATTGTGCTTTTTAACCTGTATTCATACCAATGATATCTTAAAGAATCTTCTCCACACTCCACACAATCTCTTTCTCGAGCCGTGCCGAACAACGCTGTGATAAACTGATGCTATTCATAGAACACACGGGCTGGACCATATCGCGGCCTTCACGTTCTTCCGCTCCTTGCTAATCCTTCAACTTCTTCACACCCAGTGAAACACCGTCTTCTTTCACACTCGCACAAAGTTACCATTATTACCTCCCTCCTCCCCCAAACCGAAGATGTCTTCACCTACAACTGGTACTGGAACCCCCGTCTGCGCAGCCGCCTACTGCGCCATATGCGCCGCCTGCGCCGCCTCGGCCGCCTCGGCCTCCTCCCTCTCCTCCTCCTTCCTCAACAATTCCCTCCAATAAGTCCCCTCAACCATGCCCCTCTGCTTCTCATGATTCTGCACCGTCTGCACCGAATGAAACGGCTTCGTCAACAACGGACACTCACGCATATAAAACTCCCTCTCCGTAAGCGGACGAGAATGTTCGTAGTTACCGTCGGATATACCCCAATCGATTGCCTTGAGACAAGGGAAGAGGTAGCGGCGTTCGATTTCGGGGACGCGAGTTGAGTGGAACTTGAGTGGGTTCCAGTCTGTGTAATTTTCTGTCTCGGTTTGTCCCCACAACTCGATCTTCCTCTTCATCTTCAACCTCAAGAACTCCAACTTACGGCAGTAGCGTCCAGCAGCAAGGATATGACCAGCGAGACACCCAGGCTCAGGTCCATGCTCAGCGATACCAAACTCCCTCAACTCGGGACACGCACGGCAGAAATTCTCCATATCCTCAACCGTCCAGGTAACTTTGTTGACATTGATATCAACACCACGGTTCCTGAGTCCAACATTCTTGATGTGGAACCTCTTCAATGTCCCACCAAACGCATCCGCAAGTTTCTGAATCGTAGTTCCAGAAAGTGCGTCGGTAAAGTGGCTGATCTCCAAACTCTCCAACCTCAACTTCTTCTGCGCCGACAAGGCTTCAATAGCCAGGATCGCAGAACCTTGCTCATCCGGCTCACGAGGTCCCACGGCAGCCTCCTCCTTCTTCACCTTCCTCTCCGCCGCCGCAGACCCAGGCGGTCCAGGAACGACCTGCGCAACCCCAACCATCCCCTCCATAATCTGCCCCTCCGCCTTCACAGTCATACTCCCATCCTCGTCCCCACTCTCCATCTCCTTCCCTAACTCATCCCACGGCGCCCCCGCCGCCGCAACCGCCGCCGTCACCTCAGCTTCAGAAAGTCCATTCGCCCTCGCCTCCCTCTCCGCCCTCTGCCTCGCCTTCTTCTGCTTCATCCTAGCTTGGACCCCCTTTCGCGTCTTCCACTCATTCCCACTCTCCGCATCCCCCAAATTAATCTCCAACTCTACCAAATTCCTACACGCGCCCACCAACATTCCCAATGCCTCCGCCTTAATTTTGAGAGCGAGACGATGGATACGGCATTCAGCCCCGGCAGCGACAGCGTCACGGATCCAACGACGCGTGATGGGACGGATTTTGAATGGTTTCGAATCAGCGGTTTTGTGGTCGATATACTTGAAATCGCGAATCCGGCATTCGGGATCAAACAAGATATAACTTAGCACGCGCGGACTGACCAACCTATCCTGCCCCGAACACCCATCCGTCCAAAATGTCGCCAACGTCGCTTGATTCGCGCCAAGCACGGCGAGCATGGACATCTCGAACGTTTCTCCGTTCATCTGGTGGTTTGATTCGGGCATCATACGTGCCTGAGCGAGTTTCAGGACCCGGAGGTTTCGTTTTTGGGCGACGGAGCGGAGGAAGAGGTGGTCGACCGTGGGCATGTTCAAATCCAACTCTTGTAGCGAATCGACGAAAAAGCATTGCTGGAATGCGCGGACATGGACGTGACGGAATTTGATCCCGATAACCGTCTCCAAATTCGGGAATGCCATCTTGCGCCTTTGTGGTCCAATTTCGAAGAGAGCATCGGGTTTCGGGGTGATGTTGAGTCCACTCTCTTCCCATCTGAGTTCGCGCACGAAGGGACCAATGCGCTCCACGCAGCCCGGTGTCATCTTCTGAATCCGCTGTGCCGATACCGTCGCCCAAACATCCACCGCAAACTTCTCATAGAAGTACCTGGAAATCAAACTCAATTGCTTCTTCTCCTTCTTCGTCAAATCCCCCGTGATCATACTCCACAACTCTCCAATCTCAAAAACACTCTCCATAGCCGGATTCCCCTTTCTCAATTTCAAAGGCGTCGGTATCAAGGGCTTACACCTCTCCAACCTCCTGCAATCCGATAATTTGTCTTTGGCGTCTTGCATGTGGATGCGATTGGATTCAAACACCAACCTCCACACCCTGAGATCCGGATCACCTGAGTAGGTGGGATCATCATCCACAGCCCGAAACGGATAGAGATCCTTCTTTATCCCTTCACCCCTCACCAAGAACGCATGTGGACCGGGGGTGGCATTCCAGATGACGTCCTCCGGAATGTGCCATTTCTTGGGCGGGGCTTTACCGCCGAGGATGGTGTCGGGAGGAAGGTTGGAGGAGGAGGAGGAGGAGAAGCCGGGGTAATTGGATGTGTCGTTTGTGCGAGTGAACCAGTTGTTCATCAACTCGCGGACGGGGACGGGTATCATGGACATCTTGACAAACTCTTGTTGTTGGGATGATTGAGGTGTTGCGGGAGGGATGTATGCTATCCCAAATACACGAGTTAGCTCACAATGATCACATCTCGAACGAATCAAAGATGGATCGAGGACTCACGAGGGTCTGTACGGGATATATGCTATTAGTAACCACACACCGGTGAGGCCTGCTCAACAGTTGCGCGTCGTCTAACGCAACGAAGCGGATACGATCCTTGTCGTAGAGGAGAAGAGAGGCGAGAGGAGCAAGGAGAACACACGTTCCCTCTAACAGGGGTGGACCAGCAGGGTATGACGCAAAGCCAGGCACCGTGCCTGCCCCACGCATCACCAGCACGCCCACTCGATCAATCCATCCACCACCACTCGATCGATGACGTCTGCTCTCTTCGGCGACGACGACGGCCACCGCGCTCCCAGCTCCCTCTTTGGCTCCTCCGCCGACGAGCACGACCCCTGGGGCCTGCCCGTGCCGAAGAGTCGGAAGAGGCGCCATGTCGGCTCTCTGCTAGGTCCGTCTCCCCATCTCCAGCCGCGTATCGCAATCGCTAATCGTTCCCAGATGGAGTGACGTTGCCGGACATCTACGAGCAGGCTTATGTCGCCGCCAACCCCCGCCCGTCGGGCATCCTCCCCCTGTCCTCCCTCCGCACCATCCTCGACTCCTCACACCTCGCCCCGCACGTCCTCAACAAACTTCTTACGCTCGTCCTTCCCGATGACGGCGAGATCGGAAGGGGTGAGTTCGTGGTCGCGATGGCGCTGGTGGGGTTAGCGCAGGAGGGCGAGGATGTCACTTTGGATGGGGTTCATGAGAGACGAAAAGGTACCGCCTCCTTTGTAAGACTTCGCTCCTGACGAAGGTATTGATGAAGGGCGGTACAGATCTTCCCATTCCTAAACTCGACTTACTGAAGCCCACACCACCCGAGCCAGAGGCCAAACCAATCCCCGAAACAGGAGTATCAGCAACACTCATCCCAGACCGACCCACCAGCGCCCGACCTCCGCGAACTCCAGCGCCGATCGATAACCCCGAACACAACCCCTTCTCCTCATCACTCCCCAACGACCCCCTCGTCCCGCCCGTGGCTCCAGCAATTTTACAGGCTCCGCCGCTGACGTCGAGCGAGTCTCAGCATTTCGTGAGACCGTTGAGTCAGCCTAGGGAGGAGGAGCATGGTGAGGCGGATCCATGGGGAGGGAATAGCCCTGGCGCAATCCTGTCTACGCACCACACCACCACGCACGCAGCACCTCCGCCGCCTCCAATTGCGGCTTCCACATGGACATCGACGCACGACACCACTCCGTCGATTCAGATCCAGACCGTCCCGGAGAAAGAGGGATTACCGCTCTTCAAACACGTGAATTACACCATCACGCACCATCCCCGCAACCAACCCGCCACGACCGTAACCCGCCGTTACTCCGACTTCACCTGGCTCCTCTCCACCCTCACCCGTCGCTACCCCTTCCGTCTCATCCCCCTCATGCCACCCAAGCGTCTCGCTGTGAATGGTCATTACTTGAGTGCTGACGCTGCATTTCTGGAGAGGCGACGGAGGGGTTTGAAGAGGTTTTTGGAGGGGGTTGTGGGACATCCGGTTCTTGGGAGAGATGTGTTGGTCGGTGTGTTTCTGAGCGTGCCGGTTGAGATTGGGGTATGGCGAAAACAAGCTTCCGTCACTGTACAAGAGGAATTCGAGGGGATTGATACGATTCCGGAGGGGTTGGCAGAGGGCTCGCCGGCGAATTTGGATGAGGTTGTGGAGAGGGTGAGGACTGCGCTCAAAGTGCAGGGGCAAACTTGGATTGGGATGTGTGCGTTGCTGGAGAGGTTGGCGAGGAGGCAAGAGGGGTTTGCGATGGATTTGTTTCGGGTGTCGCTCTCCCTCGGCGCACTCGTGGATGATTCGTCCGCCTCCATTTGCCCCACTCCGAACTGCCAAGCCTGTCCCACGACCAATACGGGTTTATCCTTGGTGAGCAAGCACCTCCAACATGCGCAGGGGTTGTTGGAGGATGAGAGTCGGGCGTGGGATGACGGCGTCCTGGAGGATTTGAAAAGGCAGAGGGATAAAGTTGTGGGAATGAGAGAGATGTTTGAGAGGTGGGAGAAGGGGAGTGGAGATGATGTCGCGAAACTCGAAAAGAGGATCCGGACGTCTGAGGGGAAGATCGCCAATTTGAGACTCAAAGAGGGGAAGGAGGGGGAGATTACGAAGTTGGGGCAGGGGATTATCCAGGATAAAGCGACCATTGCGCAACTGATGACTCGTCGCGTGTTGATTCGACAGTGTCTTTTGGATGAGATTGTGTATTTCCATAAGAGTCAGACGCATGTGGGGAGGTTGTGGCAGGGGTTCGCTGCGGAGTTGGTGAAGTATGGGGAACTTGGTGCTGAGAATTGGAGGAGGATGGATGCAGGCGTCCAAGGTGTTTTTTTGATTGATGCGGGGGATTTTGCGTGAGAGGTCGGAGGACGTACTTCTATGGTGGTATGTATGAGCAAACCGCATATTCATACCCTACCTGTTCATGCCTCCAAAGCCATAAATCATCTTGTCTTGTGAGTTGTGTGTGCCATACACTGGTTGCAAGGCGCTTCTGTCTCCTCTCGAGCTCGCAACATGAAGAGAATAATAAGATATATCTCCTGCCATTAAGCAGGAGAGGATAGGAGAGGATAGAATATCTTTTCTTATTCCTCTCCCAGGTACGTTCATCCACCATTCCCAGGCAGGCGGTTGGCGGTGTGGAGGAAGAAGATTCCAGGTTTGTCCGTGTTGGATGCTATAATGTGATCGTGGTTGTGGTTGTGGGTTATCATTTTGCTAGTTCTTGACGCTGCGTTCCAGTTCTTCCACAGGGTCGTTTCGTTGTGTGTCCACATCCGGTAACCCAGAAGGTCTTGTTCCCACGGTTCGATCCTCAATATCAACCGTATCGTATGGATCCCCATGAAGGCGTTCTCCAAACACTTCAAACATGGTAGGACCATTTACACGGTATTGTTCATGCGCTTGTATGTGAAACGACTGGTATACGGATCATATCTTGCAAAAGAATACGGCAACGGTACATATGTAATGGCCACCGTGCATTGTATAACATCGTATCCTTGATCTCAAGTCCTGAGCAAAGCCCCGCTCATAATGATAGTATCGTACACTCACTTCCTAAGGTTATCAAGCCTCGCCTGCAAATCATCGTCCTCGTTGCCCCCTCCACCACCACCCATACCGCCCCCGCCCTCCGCCACCGCAACCCTCCCCTTCCCAGCATCAACCTTCCCACCAATAGCACCCGTAGGCGTCGCACCCAACTGCTGCCCAAGCTCAATACCAAGCTCATCTAATACCGCCCCAACAATCTCATCCGTCTCCTCTTCGTCATCCTCAAAGGTATCATCAATCGCTTCTTCCATCATTTCTTGTCGTTGATCCATGATGTCGTTTTCGCGTTCAAATTCCATTGTGATACGTTGGAGGGCGGGGAGGTTCATTTGGCGGTTCATGGAGGACATGAGTTTTGTTGCGCCGCGGAGGGAGGTGGTCATCGCTTCATTCGATCTTACAGTCTGTTCAAGCTGAGTCAGAAACTTTTAATATGAAATACTGATACTGATGACGAACCTGTATCCTCAAACTCACGGCCTGCAATTGTGTCCTCATCTGATAGAACTTCTGCACGTAACGCCTCGTCCGGACAAGATCCTTGGCCATGATTTTACAAGCGCCCATTTGTCCAGCCTTTGCAGCTTTCTTGATGTCATTCTGGAGCTTCTTTTCTTGCTGTTCGAGCTTCGTACGTTCGCGGTCGAGTTCACGTTGAGCCTTCTCAAGAGAGCGCTGATGGGCGCGGAGACGTTCCGCAGGAGTCTTGGAGCGCCTGTCAGAGGAGTTAGCGACCGAGTTCCTTACAAGACGGATTTGTGCTCTAGGAGCAGGAATGGGAGAAGAACAAAACATACCCGAAGGCCCACTCGATAATGTTCATCTCGGCGCGCAATGGTCTTGCTCAACCGATATCTCGCAGCTAGGTTCGAGTTTCCAGACAACAACAAATGTCCTGATTGCTTTTCTTAACCCTTTACGCAATAGTATTCTCTCTGTTATTGCGTCGTCCGTCGTTATCGATATGCGACGTACAGTGACCGCAGTCCACCAGCCACTTGCAGGTGTATGTGCACCGCCACGTCCAACAGACCTTACCACCACGCCAATCGACATAATTACTCCACCGACAACCAACAACCAACAACCCCTCCTTTTCCACCCCTCTCTCATCGTATTTCATACGAGCATGTCCGCCATGGACATCGCAAACCTCATCACATCCGACGTTGCTTCAGACTCTGGTTATGGCGGTTCCGTGGCTGGTGGCAACTCGTCTCCTGGTCACGGATCTCCTGATTTCGTGGGTGTGGATGATCTGGCGGAGGATCAAGTTAGTAGGTTACAGCTTCAGCATCAGCAGGCGTTGTTGTATGCGGATAATCGTTCGAGTTTGTTGAGGAGTTTGGGGCAGATGAAGAGTCTCTTGAAGAGCTTGAAGGAGTGGAACGAGAAGACGCCGGTTTATTATCCAGCGCCGAAGCATTCATCGACGGCTGAGGAGGCTACTGCGAGGCCCTCGGTGGCTCATACGCAGTCTGCTTATGGAACAGATGATTCGGAGATTCATACGGCACCGCGTCCGAGTTTGACGCGTCGTTCGCAAACAACGATCCCCGCCAACCGTACAGACGAGATCGCCTCGCACCCTCTCCTTTCCGACACCTTCCAGATCCTCAAGCTCGACCTCAAGCTTGGTCACGCTAAGAACTCCGACGATCTTTCCGAATCTCTCGACTCCAAGGCTCTCTCTCAACTTCTTTCCTCCCTCCTTCATAAATCAACACACCATATCTCTAACCTCGCTGCTCGTATCGAAGACACAGCGAGTAAGGTCCTGGTCACCGGTGACCTGAATGCAGGAAAGTCGACACTCGTGAATGCCTTGCTGAGGAGACATGTCTTGCCCGAGGACCAACAGCCGTGTACGAACACCTTTTGCGAGGTATTGGATGCGAGGGAGAACGCTGGTGTCGAGGAAGTTCACGGAGTCCTTTTCGGAACGACTTACGATCGCCATGATGAGCGTACGTATGCAGTTCACGCGTTGAAGGAACTTGAGGACTTGGCTATGGACGAGACGCCGAAATACTCCCAACTCAAGGTTTACGTCGATGATGGGCGTACAATCGATAAATCTCTCCTCCGTAACGGTGTCGTTGACATCGCACTCATTGATGCACCCGGGTTGAACATCGACTCTATCTCTACGCACGCACTTTTCGCGCGCCAGGAGGAGATCGACGTCGTCGTCTTTGTCGTGAGCGCGGAGAACCACTTCACTCTTTCTGCCAAGGAATTCATCTGGAATGCTGCCCATGAAAAGGCATACATCTTCATCGTCGTGAACCGTTTCGACAATATCCGCGATAAGGCAAGGTGTAAGCGCATGATCTTGGATCAGCTCAGCAGTCTCTCCCCGAGGACGCGTGCCGATGCGGACGAGTTGGTCCATTTCGTGTCGGCCGGATCGGTCAACACTGGTGAAGGCGGCGAGAAGTTGAGGGATTTTGAGCACCTTGAAAGGAGTTTGAGGCAGTTCGTTTTGGAGAAGAGGGCGAAGTCGAAGTTGGCTCCCGCCAAGACGTATCTTCTGAATCTGAGTCATGATGTCGCGATGTTAGCAGAGGCGAACATTAGCAAGAACCAGAACGAGTTATCGAAGGCGAAGAAGGAGTTGGATGCTATCCGTCCTGCGTATGAGAAGATTAGGAAGGTCAAGAGGGAGGTTGCTGAGGAGATCGAGCATAACCAGGAGGAGGTCCTCAACTCGGTCGCTTTGTACACGAAGAAGGCTTTGTCTTCTGCGCTGAATACGTTGGATACCGTCGTTGCGGACTACGAAGGTTTGTGGAGTATCTTCAGTTACTGGTACCGTACCCGCGACGAGATGTGCGCATGTCTCCAGCGCGAGGAAGGTTTCTGTGAAGATTTCGCCCGCGGTCAATGCGCAGCCGGAATCGAATTCATTGTACAACTCGGCAACACCCACCTCGGAACCGAATACGGCGCAGCAGCGAAACGTACAATCTTCCGACCTGAAGCGATGTTCATGCCGAAAAAGAAGCCGCATCCGACGGTCAAGGAACGTGTACAGGGGTCTGTTGGATTTGAGTGGTCTGACTTTGTGGATTGGGAGGTTCAGGAGAAGTACACGACTGCTTCATTGGGCTTGAGTTCTGTGGCTGTCGTTGTTGGAAAGTATGTTGGGTTGAAGACGCTTACGGACGCGGCGTGGAAAGCGAGCAGTTTTGCAAGTTTGAGGGATGTAAGACGTATGGCCCCTTGGGTCGTCGTCTTTGCTATTGGATCTACGGCGTTTTTCATCGTGAAGGACGTGCAACGCGCTGTACCCTTCAACCTCGCTCGCAAGATGAGGCGTTCGTTGGCCGAGGGTGAGTATGTTTACGCTACTTCTGACCGTATTGTCAAAGAGTCCAGGAAGGTGTTGAGTATGCCTGAAGAAGAGTTGAGGGGAATGTTTGCGAAGGCTGTGGAGAAGAGTGCGGGAGAGAAGGAGAAGTGGGAGAGTGTGTTGAAGGGGGCGGAGGAGGGGTACAAATTCTTCCAAGGATTGGGAGGACAGGTTGGGAGGGTGAAGAAAATGGTTGAGAGTTATGATCTGGAGGGGAAGGGGCTGAAGATCTAAGGGGGAACGTGGAAGGAGGAGGATGAAAGCATGTGTGATACTGGTTATCGTTTTCGTGAAAGTGTGTCTTTTGGATTGGATTGCGATTGTGGAGTTTTCGTTTACGTTTATGGCCCTTCTCTTACTCAGTACTCAGTCAGCAGCCCGAGGCTGTTTCTGTCTTTCTTCTGATCTTAGGTATTTCTCTTATAGGATTAATAAGATCGTTTTTTCAAATAGCTGCAATTGCCTTCTCCACCATCGCTCGTCCATCTTCAAGTCACATGAGGCGGATAGACCTAACCGACGGCCTTCGGTCGACATCGGTGCGGGGTACTCAAACGCACCCCGATGACTATTAATAGTAGCAACAACCGCACAGACCTGGACATCGATCCCCATTGATCTCGACCTTCTCCTTCGCCTCGTACTCAAGAAAGCAACTCAAGATGTCCGTCTCCAAGCCTGCCGACGTGAATCCCTACCTTGCCGCCTACCTAAACTCCCTCGCAACGAACCCCCTCCAGACAAAAATGGCAACCTCGGCAACCCTTTCCTCCCTTCAAGAACTCCTCGCCTCCTACCTCGCCGGCGAGAAGGATCCCGTCACGGGTTCTTACTTCTCTACCCGTGTCTACAAGATGATGATCTACGGCGGCTGTGTGTCGGCGCCTATGGGACATATTCTGGTCGGGTTGTTGCAGCGCGCGTTTAGAGGGAAGGAAGGGGCGAAGTGGAAGGCGTTGCAGATTTTGGCGAGTAATTTGTTGGTTAGTCCGGTGCAGAACAGTGTCTATCTGTGTTGTATGGCGATTATTGCTGGGGCGAGGAATGTGGAGCAGGTTATTGCTACGTGGAGGCAGGGGTTTATGCCGGTACGTCCCTCCACCTCCCTGACCCTCCAAAGACTTTGTCTTTACTTTTCATAATTAATGTTGACTGGTTTGTGTAATAGGTCATGAGAGTCACCTGGCTCACCTCCCCCCTCTCCATTCTCTTCGCGCAGAAGTACCTGCGGAACGAGCTCTGGGTTCCGTGGTTCAACCTCGTCAGCTTCTTATTGGGGACGTATATTAATGCGCAGACGAAGAAGCGAAGGCGTGAGTTGTTGGCGAAGCAGGCGAGGGAGGAGGAGGAGGCGAAGAAGGAGCTTTGATCCAGGGGCCCGTACACGTTTCTGGAACGGCGAGGGAGGTGTAGGAGTATGATTTTGGATCTCCATGATGAGGCCCAAACGATCGATCTGTTAAGCAATATGACATATTCTGCGTATGTGAGTTTAGGCACGAGTTCTGACTAGGACTGCCGCATCAGGAAATCTTGAGTGACATACCCGCTAGGCACCGATCCAAACTAAGGTGCTACATAAACCCTTCGAACGGCCATGACCTTTCTTCCACTTACCAACCATCTCAAGAACCGTGAACACCTTCTCTACGATCTTCAACTTCATACTTTCCTACCTTCGCCATACTCTCAAACAATATCCATATGTCTTTCACGAACGAGCGCAAGATCGCCGCCTGCAAGTCTCGCATGATTTGGAAGTCTTCCAGCGCCGATGCCGTCCCGCCGCAGGAGTCATTTCATCACCTCGAGAAGAGCATTTCGCTTCCAGCTCTCCGCCTGTACACCGAAGCTGTCATCGACTGCAACACCGTTCCCGAGCTTTTCTCCCCAGCTGTCGATAAGAACCTCTCCAACCCGCTCATCGCCCTCCCATCCGAGCTCCATGGCATGATCTTCAGCCATCTGGACCATTACTCCATTTACGACCTCCACCAAACCTGCCATGACATGAAAGCTATCACGCGGTGTCATGTATTGCGCATGATCCGCACGCCGAACGTGATGTTGCCGAAGCCATTCGCTGGTGTTGATGTCATCGAGATGGTGGGATGTAGTCAGCGATGGAAAAAGGTTCTGAGAGGAGAGCGAAGGGGGAAGGAGAGCACTAAACCTGTGGAGTTTGACATTATCAATCGAACGACGAAGAACTGGATGCAGCGGCTGACCACCCTCCGTACTGTCTTCCCCTCCGACGACCATCCACCCACAACCTCTACTACCCCTCTTCCAGCTTGCTTGGATCCCTCACTCCCCGACGAGCTCAAAGTGCACCTTGTCTGGCAGTGGGCCTCAATCATGAACCTTGAGCTCGGAGATACAGATGTGGAATTGGATGAGGTTGATTTAGGGTTCATGAGGTACATAGGGTTTCTTTATGGAGTTGGGTTCGGGAGGGATTGTTTGGGAATGAAATGGTGGTGGCCAAAGAAGAACGGAGTGATCCTTGTCAAACAGGTTGGGCATTGGGGATGGGTGAAGGCGGAAGCACCGCAGACAAAGTAGTAGAGCGAGGAAGGGATGAGTCATATCAGTGCTCAGAGACCTTAGAACCTAGGTCAATTAAGAACAGAGGTTTTAAAGCGTGCCGTGCAAATCTTGTGTCTTCTTTCCCACGCTGGACTATCGGCCGTGCAGTGTGTGCACCGTATACATGAGCCTGTGCGGACAGAACACACTGGTAATACCTATCTGGCTTGTGCAGGGTCATAATTTTGTGTTGCTATTTAGGCCAGGCTGCAAAAAGTCATCAGTAAGAGGTGAGATCATGCGGCTGCGAAGTAGTACTGCGATAATGTATATCACGACAACGAATCTTGGTAGTAAAGTCATCCTCATCCGGGTATACAGGTATCCGCTCCCAACCCATCACTCTACTCCACCAACTTAACTCTACTCCCATTCCCATTCCCATCATCCTGCTCTCCAGCATGCACCCCATCCCAACATCTCACCCACCCCTCCTCCACCCCCTTTTGAACCTCCTCCTGACTCATCCCACACAGCCCCATCAACACCTCCCGCGAATGCTGTCCCAGCACCGGCGGCGGCATGCGTACCCCGACCGTGCTCTCGCTATACTTGACCGCAGGTCCGAGAACGGGGAGGGGACCGCAGATGGGATGGGAAGGGGTTTCTTGGATCATGGAGCGTGCGAGGACGTGCGGGTGCGACAGCGTTTGCGGGATGTTGTTGACGATGGCATACGCCATCCCGGTTCCTTCGAGGGCGTCTGTCCAGTATTTCGTTGGTTGGGTTTTCAGGCGAGTTTCGATTAACTCTTCCAACAGATCACGGTTCTTGACGCGGTCGCGGTTTGTGACGAAGCGTGGGTCTGTGATCCATTCTTCTGTTCCAAGGACACGACAAAGTTTCCCGAAAAGATTGTCGTTTGCGCCACCGATCATCATATACCCATCCATGGTCTCGAAACCGCGATACGGAACAATACTAGGGTGCGCAGTCCCCCACCGTCCACTATCCTTCATCTCCCCCTTCCCACCCATCCCACTAATCAACGCACTCGACGCAATATTTGTTAACGTCGCAACCTGACAATCACTCAACGCCAAATCCAACCACTCACCCCTACCCCCTCTCCTCTCCTGCCCATACAGCGACGCCAAAATCGCAGACTGCGCATAAAGCCCCGTGGTGAGGTCAGTGACGGCCACTCCGACCTTAACGGGTGAGGAGTCCTGTTCACCCGTGATATGCATCAACCCCATCTCCGCCTCAACCATAACATCATACCCAGCCCGACTCGAATATGGTCCACTCTGACCATACCCCGTAATCGAAGCATAAATCAACCTTGGATTAATCTTTCTCAGATCGTCGTACCCCAATCCATACCTCGCCAACGTCCCAGGTAAGTAATTTTCAACCAACACATCACACTCCGCGGCTAACCTCCTCAACGCCCGGCGTCCCCCCTCATTTTGGAAGCTGAGGGCCAAAGACTTCTTATTCCGATTCACGCTCAGGAAGTACGCGCTCTCGCCATGGTACCCTTCCTCCAATGCTTGCTCCACCTCCGGCAATGGGGCAGCGAACGGTGGTCCCCAAGCCCGGGTATCGTCCCCCCTCACCGGATGCTCGATCTTGATCACTTCTGCGCCGAGGTCGGCGAGGAGCATGGTACAGTATGGGCCGGCGAGGACACGGGTTAAGTCGAGGACGCGGATGTGGGAGAGGGGTGCTGTGTCTGGTTTCTTCGGTGATACGGCGGCATGCGCATTGAAACGCCTAGCCAAAGAAATCACGGCGATTCGGCGGGAAGGCAGGCGGAAGAGATGTGATCGTATCATCGCTAGCTATGGAGTGGATCAATCGCAATCGCAATTGGGTGAGCGAGGAGCGAGGAGAGGATCCTCGGAGGTTAGGTTTGGGGGATTGCGGGGCGTGCCGCGGGGTTCCGAGATGCGCGCCCGCTTTGCCGGGAACTGCAAGAATATCCGACGACTGTGGAAAACAACCTTTACCATGACCTCCAAGATCTACAAAGGTCCTATGGTTTGTGGATGTATGTCATTTTGTCTTCCTATAATGTGCCCCAGCCAAAAAGCCCCTCTATCTTATCCCATTCCCTCCAGCTCAATCCTGATGCCTCTCCCTAACCTCATTAATCCTCTCCAACACCGCCCCCGCCCCACCCTCAACCAACCTCATCGCAACCAACTTCCCAAGTTCCTCCGCTTCCTCGTCACTCTCCACACGCATTGTCTCCTTTGCCTCGACATACTCTGTGCCGTCAACGCTCACAACACAAGCGTGCATCTCCAATAAATTCTGGGGGGAGAGAGATGTCTGGACACCAATCGGGACGGAGCATCCGCCTTCGAGGGTTCGCATGAGTGCGCGTTCAGCGAGACATCTCAGCCATGTAGGGCGGTGGACGAGTGGGGCGAGCAACTGGGCGGTCTTTTCGTCATTTTCCCGGATTTCGATACCGAGGGCACCTTGACCTACGGCATGCAACAACGTCGGCGCCTCGAGGTATCCAGTAATCCGACCACCGAGTCCGAGACGGATGAGTCCCGCCGCGGCGAGGATGAGACACGAGTATTCAGGAATCACGATAGGGGACTCAGACGAGGAGGCTAGGGAGGGAGGTGGTACAGAGAAGGTTCCGTCCAGTTTTTCGAGGCGGGTGAGGACGTTGCCACGGACATCTGCGAATTGGAGGTGCGGGTATTTGCGTTTGAGTTGTGCCGTTCGCCGCACACTCGACGTACCCACGATCGCGCCCTCGGGTAAGTCGTCCAGTGTCTCGTACGCCGAGCCAGCCCGCATAACCAACGCATCCCTCGGATCCTCCCTCTCCAGGATCGCACCCAACCGCGCACCCTCAGGCAAAGTCGTCGGCATATCCTTCAACGAGTGTACGATCAAATCGACGTCGCCCTCGAAGAGTACTACTTCGAGTTCTTTTGTCCAGAGAGATTTTCCCATGTTGTAGAGGGATTGGATTTGGTTTTTGTCGCCCATTGTCTGCATTGCGGAGATTGGGAAGGAGAGGTCTGGGTGGAGAGCTTGGAGTGAGGACTGGACCAGCTCGGTTTGTACCAGCGCGAGCTTGGAGCGGCGGGAGCCGATGGGGAAACCAGTCTTTTCTGTTGATCCGGACATACTGGAGATTTGCTGGAAGGTGTAAACCAAGGCTTGGGGATCGGGGATCGAAAAGGATATGTCGGGTCGTTGGACCAGGGCTGTCCGATATAAAGTTAGGCGGCGTACACTTCGGGACAGGGGCGAGGCAGAAGTAGCACAGGCACCGTATACCCTCGAGGAGATCAGAACGCAAAAGTCCAAAACCCGGTAATTTGGTACCCTGAGAACTCCTTGTACGACTCTTAACTGATTCCCATCGCACCCTCGAGCTCGATCGCCTGCGACAATGGGCAAGAACACCGACAAACTCTACGTCACCGCATCAGAATGGATGTCGGGAGACCACTCCGCCTCCGGCGGTGTAACCGCCCGCAAACAAGCCCAAACATTCAAGAGGCTACCATACAACTATTGCGCACTCTCCCTCCAACCATTCGAGCACCCCGTCATGGCATCCGACGGCACGATCTTCGATATCCGACACATCGTCCCTTGGCTCAAGAAACACGGCACGAACCCCGTGACGGGGGAGAAGTTGGAGGCTAAAGATTTGATCAAGTTGACGTTTGGCAAGAATGAGGCTGGTGAGAATTGTGATCCGGTTACGTTCAAGGTGTTTACCGACAACACCCACCTCGTCGCGATCAAGACGAGTGGGAACGTGTTTGCGTACGACACAATACAGCGACTGAACGTCAAACAGAAGAACTGGCATGATCTCGTAACGGACGAGGTGTTCACAAAGAAAGATATCGTCACGATCCAGGATCCACATAATCTGCAGCAGAGGGATATGTCGACATTCAAATACCTGCAAGAAGGGAAGTCGACACCAGCACAGGACGCAAAAGACGAAGAAGCAAAGGATTTGTTGAGTGGGATCAATACGGCCGCAACAGGCTCAGCAGCAAAGATCCTCAAAGCACGACAAGCCGTCGCAAACTTCCGCTCAAAATCCTCCAACCTAAGCACCAACCCAGCCCTCCACAACCCACCTCCCAAACCCTACAACGCCGCAATCTACACAACAGGAATGACAGCCGCCTCCCTAACCTCCACCTCCATAACCCCCCAAACAAGCACTAACCTCGCAATCCTCTCAGAAGAGGACTATCTGCTGGTACCAAAACGCGTCAAACACAAAGGCTACGCACGGATCCAAACATCCCACGGCTCACTCAACATCGAACTGGACCCCACGCACGCTCCTAAGGCTGTGTATAATTTCGTGCAGTTGAGTAAGGGGGGAAAGTATAATGGTGTCGTATTCCACCGGAATATTCCGGGCTTCATGATTCAGGGCGGAGATCCTACGGGTACGGGTCGGGGTGGAAAGAGCTTCTGGGGAAAAGATTTCGCGGACGAATTGGGCGGCCCACGGCGCCACGACGAACGCGGAACGCTATCAATGGCAAACCGCGGTAAAAACACGAATTCGTCACAATTTTTCATCACGTACGGGCCTGCCTCGCATCTCGACAACAAGCATACCATCTTTGGCCGCGTGGTGGGTGGGATGGAGGTTCTTGACGCTTTAGAGCGGGTTCCGGTCGATTCTGGTGATCGACCCGTGCGGGAGGTGAAGATGGTTGATGTTGTTGTTTATATTGATCCGTTTGAGGAATTCCATAAGGAGCGACTTGAGCGGGAGGAAAAAGAGCAGAGGGAAGCCGAGGAGGCGAAGGTTGTAAAGGAGGATGATGTGAAGACTTGGACAGGGAGGAGTGTTGCTGGCGCTGGGGCAAAGAAGATTGAGGCACCGGGAGCTGGTGTTGGGAAGTATTTGGCGGAGGCGTTGAAGCAGCAACGGCAACAGGAGGGCTCGAGTGAGGGAGAGACTCAGGAGCCGGCGAAGAAGAAGCGGAAAGCAGGTGGGTTTGGGGATTTCTCGTCGTGGTAGCATTGAGCATATGTAGACTCGCAATGGCGACCAAAGTTCACACACGCGAAACCAGTCCATTCCTGCCTTCATGACCTAGGGAATCAATAATCCTAAAAGCAGTGGTACACCCCTTTTCCGATCCGCATTCCATTCCATACCATCCAAAAAAGCTATGTTCCATCCTATCCAATATCACGGGATCCTCCACGGCGGAACCTACTGCGGCCCAACCTCCACCACCCTCCCCAACCCCTTCGTCCTCCCCTCCCTAAACAACACCTTCTCCCCCCCAACCAAAAACTCCCCCCGCCGAATAAACCGAAACCTGATCCTTCCCCGATCCCCCGTCCTCAATATCTTCTCCCCCTCCTCCCGATCCAAAATCTCCACGACCTGTGCAGTCTGCGTGATCGAGCCGATATGGACCATGGCTTGGTAGTTTGGTTTTAGGGTGGTTGCGTGGTAGAGGACCAGCACTTCTGCGACGAATTCGTAGATGGCGTGCGGGTGGGGTGTGGGAGGTTCGGGGATTGAGAGGAGGACTTGGCCTTTTCGGATATCTTTTCGCCGTAGGCGTTTCAAAGCAAAGGAGACACTCTGTCCTGGGGTAGCGAAGGGCACGTTCACCCTCTTTCGCTGGATAGTTCTGACACCCACGCTCACGAATCCATCCGTCGCGTCTGGTCCTAGAAGAAGTGTATCCCCCGCCCGTACCGTACCACGCTCGATGACGCCAGAGACGACCGCGCCAACGAATGGGACAGAAAAAGTATCGCTTACGCGGAATAGAACAGGTTCGTCTGCGCCGTGCGTCAGAGTCGGGACGGGAAGGATATTGAGAAAAGAGCGAACGAAATCCAAGCCCTGTCCCGTGACGTTCGAGACTTGAAATATAGGGCAAACGCGCTGCGACGCAGAGAAGTGCATCCCGCTCGTGACGGCTTCGTCCATACTCCCGATGAACAGCGGCATCTTGCGCACACCAGGACTTTTGAGGATTTTGGTGAGTTGGGTGATCGTCGCTTGGAGGACCGGAGCAGGACACATGTCGATCTTGGTGATGACGACAAAAACGGGGACGTTGAGAGCTAACGCGATTCCGAGATGCTCTTTACTCATCCCGACGAGTCCGGCGTTCGCACCGACCATAAGCATGCAGTAGTCGGGTAAATGACCGACCATCCCGAACACCGTCGTTTTCAAGTACTTCTCATGGCCGGCCAAGTCAATGAATGAAATCACCTTTGCAGCTTTCGCTGCGATATCCTCCCACGTCAACTTATGCACCGCACCAGTCGGGAGGATCGACTGTGACATCGGCGTAAACCCCAATATCTCATTCCCAACAGCCGAGGTCCGTCCCGATTCTGCCTCATGTTTATGCCTGAAAAGCGCTATTCTCGCTCTTCCGCGCCCATCATCAAGAGCACCTTTCGTTAGGACACCAAGCATGGTACTCTTCCCCGCATCCACATTCCCCACAACAGCGACCCTCACCTCAAGCGTATCCGTAGCCGCCGCACTCGTCCGTCGAATCATAACCCTACTCGAACACCCATTCCCATCTCCCGTCGGCTCACCCTCTCTCCCTAAATTCCTCGTCGAAAGTTCAGAGAATATACACGGCGGCTCCATCCCCTCACACACCCGCCGCAGCGTCTCAACCGCCTTCTCATACTCCTCCCTCGAAAACCCAAAAGTCTTCCCTGAATCTCGGTCATCGCACCCGACTTCAAAGACAGCCTCGCCATGTCCCTCCTCCATTCTCTCCCCGATCATCCGCCGTAGGGGTCCGAGGGCTTTTGCCTCCCTCTCCGCCTCGTCTGGAATGTCGCAGAGTAATCGCTCTCGTAATGATAAACCGTCATCTGCACCCTCACCTTCACCGTCATCTTTCAATCCGAGATCAAGTGCGTCCAAGTCTGGTAACTCGATCCCCGCCACCGTACCCTTCTTAGCCAAGGCTGCTGGTGTTCCGCTGATCTCCGCTGCGAATGCAGACAGCGTCGCCGGCTTCGACTTCGTCCTCGTGGGACTGGATGGACTCATGTCTGAGTATATGCTGCTATGACAGCTGGGGTATGGGAGCGTTGTGGGTTACATGCTCAGACCGTACCGGTACGCGGCCAGAACGTGGGGTAAGCATTATCGAGTCATCGATTGACTAAGGCAAGGACGCGCAGGGAAGACACCGTAGGAGCCGTGATCCCCAGAGGACAAGTCAAGGAGGTAACGGACACTTCGTAAAGGTAACCATCATCTTCTTCTTCCTAATATTATCGCTCACTAACTTTCATCTGCGTAACAAAAGAGCGCTTCTCCATCTGTTAAAAGATGCCAATGATCCCAAGAAAAACGCCCGAAAACCCTTCGTCCTTTGCTCATCCCTTGACTTTTTATGCAATATAAATCCTCGCTGTGTCGTGGTTTTCCCTCACGAGGATGTTGAGATTCCTCTTTGTGATAGAAAAACGCCTGGAACGCCCAATAAAGCCAATAGCCAAATTGTAAAACCCAAAAAGCACAAACAAAACACAATCATCGCTTCATCCAACTCACATCAAGTCGACAGACTCACTCCGTTCGTCTGCCTACTCCATCAACCTAAACGACTCCTCCTTCCCAGCCCTCCTCCTGTTCTTCATCTTCACGACCCCAACCGTAAACGCAACAACCAAAATATTCGCCGCCGCAACCCCCAAATTGATCCCATGTCCCTTCCTGTACGCCGGCGCATCACCCGGCAAATAACACCACGTAGCAACAATCGCTCCAATGTTACCAAACGTCGTAACCAATGCCGTCGCCGTCGCGCGCTGAGTCCGTCCACGGACATTGTTGGAAGCCCAGGAGAGGAAGGCTGGACCGAGGGGAAAGGCACCGAATGCGGCGAAGAAGACAGCGAGGTAGCGGATTGAGGTACGGCTTGTTGGGACGGAGACGAGGAGTGCGTAGCCGATTACGATGAATGGCATCGAGATCAAGATCCACAATCCACGCTTCCGGGTCTTATCGGAGAAATACGCAAGAGCGACGGACCAGACACAGGCGAGCGCATAAGGGCCGACGGTCATGAGTTGAGCGCGTTCGGCGGTATATCCCATCGAGCGGAGAATAGAGGGGATGAATAGCGAGAAAGAGTTGATGGTGATTGCGGTGAGGAAGTATGCGAGTGCGCACAACCAGGTGTGAGAGTTGAAGACACAGCTCCAAACCGTGACGTGTTGCTCGCCATCCTCGTCGGTCGTGGTAGTCGAAGAAGACATATTATCGACGGCGATACGGCGCTGGGCTAATTCGCGTTCCTCGACGGCGAGCCACTTCGTCTTCTCCGGCAACTCCGGTAACCAGATCCATGCCATAGCACCAACCACAATCGTGATAATCCCCTCGAAGAAGAAGATATTCCTCCAAGTATGCACGGGTCCAAAAGTTGGTACGTGGACTAATCCGGACGCGAGCAGACCACCGAACGCACCGGAGAGGGAAGCGGAGGAGATGAAGACACCGACGCGGAAGAAGAGTTCGTGACGGCGGTAGTAGCAGCCGAGGTAGTACGTGATGCCGGGCATGAGACCACCTTCGAGGGCTCCAAGGACGGCACGACATGCGATAAGTCCAGCGTACGACTCACAAAACGCAGTCAAAAACGAAACCAAACCAAAGAGTCCAACAAGACCAGGAAGATAAAGCTTAGGACCAACGCGTTTGAGGATAAGATTCGAAGGAATCTCAACAACGACGTAGAAAACATAGAAAACAGTGAGTGCGATATTGAATCGGTACCCCTTGAGATCGAGATCGGTTTCCATGCCCGCAATACGTGCGTTTCCGATATTCGCACGATCGATGAACGCGACGAGGTACATCAACGACACGAGCGGCAAGATCCTGAAATCCAATTTCCGTCTCAGGCGTTTTTCGGCAACGGGGTCGATATCGCCGCCAATGGCATTCGGGTTTGCGTCTTTGTTCGTTGGGTCGAGGGAGGAGGAACGGGAGGAAGGGATAGAGTTGATCGCGGCATCGGGGAGGGTTTTCTCCAAGTCGTGCTGGTAAGTAGTAGAAGCCATCCTCGCTGCTGCTGTTGCACTCACTGGGTAAGCAATAGGCGACGGCGAAATGGTATGACAGATCTGGCAACCTGGGGAACTGAGCACCCTTATGTACCCTCCCATCAACCCATCATCCCACACGAAAAAAAACGCGGCGATAGCTCTGGTGGTTCTCGACGTGCGGAGTGTCTCATCCACACCCGCGGAAAATCTCACAACGCGGCAAAACCGCAGAGTCACGCGCGGTGATTCGCTGCCGAACACTCAGCCTCCCAGTCTCCACGGAAAATCGCCTCTTACCGATGAGCAGTTTACCCGAGCGCGTTGGGTCCAAAACTGATTGCAGGTGTCAGATAAGCGAACCAACCGAAGTCGAGATCGCCCATTTTGACAGGCCCGGCTACGAGGGCAGGTCAGTGCGTGACTTCGGCAATTGAGACGCGGATCACGTGCGGTGTTCGGCCTCGATGCGGAGCGGGTGTCATGACGTCGGTAGTTTGTCACAGCCGTCCTCAACGGTCGTGAATTGACATCGAGGTTTAAGAGTTGAGTGCAGGTTGGCGATGGGAGGTCTTGGAGGTGACATGGACATGGACATGCAAATCCATCGTATCAAGGCATGCGTATCTAATCCTCTTGTTGTACCGTCCACAATTATAGGTATCTCAATCTCAATGTCACTCCCGCTCCCCCATTGCAAACTCCCACGCCGGGTATCACAAAAATGAAAAAACAAATCACCAGTGGTCACACCTATAACCGGGTATCCCAAACACACAACTTTCCCCTCACTTCTCTGACCCAGATATATCACGAAACAAGTCAACCAGTCCATCCTACAAATCTCTCCAATCCCACCACAATATACTCATACTCACACTCACAACCCAACCAACCCAACAACGTCCCCCTCCATCCCACCAATAACAACCGCACCCACCAAAACTACAACACCCCAAACCCACCCCTCAACTTCCCTCCCCACGATCTTCACACCAGCAGAAGTCTCCTGCGTGACGATACTCGCACCACCTAGCCCAGAGTTGGAGGTGGATTCGCTATCTGTGTCGGTGAGGGCGGTGTAGGGCACAGCGGTGGAGTTCTTGGGGGTGGCGAGGGCTGCGGCGGCGGTGGTGTTGAGTTGGACGGAGCTGGAGACAGAGCCGGCGGAGTTGACTGTGGAGGAGGAGGCAGCAGAAGCGGTGGAATCGGAAGAACCAGTGGAGCTAGACTTGGAGCCCATACCAGAAGCAGCACCAGCACCAGTCCCGGAGGGTGCATCAGCAGCCTTACCACCAGCGTTAGACGCAGAACCAGACCAAGTGTATCCAGTCATATTCCAAGTGGTCATGCCAGTACCCGAGTCAGTTCCGGCGCTTGTGGAGCTTCCCGTCTTAACGTTGTCGGAGGAGGAGGAGGAGGTGGAAGAAGAGCCAGATCCAGAGGAGCCAGAACATCCTGCGCAGCCTCCGGTGGTAGAGTTGGAGTAGAAAGGACCCGAGGCGGCGCCAGTCTTGCCAGACGTACCAGAAGATGAACCAGAGCCAGACGAAGAGCCTGAACCAGAGGTGCATTCAGAGCTTGATGTCGAACCAGAAGAAGACGAAGATGACGACACAGGCGAAGAAGTTGGCTTAACAGTCGTAGCCCCCTTCGGCGGCTCCGGCACACTCTGACTCCCCGCCGCACAACTCTCCTCCCGAACCCCACTCCCCCCAACCTTCCTCACCGGAATCTCCCCCTCCACCCTCCTCAATTCCCTCTCCAAATTCTCAAAATCCTGCAAGACCGTAACACTCCCCCCATTCACCTCCACCAACCCATAGTTCTTACTGTCCTCGACCCACTCGAAGACCAGACCACCAGAGAATACGGAAGTCATGTTGGAGGAGTAGATTGAGGCGACTTCGGTGAAGGGACGGGGGGAGACGAGGTTACAGCCGTATTCGGAGAAGAAGATTGGGCGGGGGAAGGAGGTGAAGGATTCTGTGAGGTTTGCGTAGCCGGAGGCTTCGTAGTTTGAGTAGCCGCACCATTCGTACTGTGGGTATCCTCGTCAGTACTCTTGTCATGAACAATACGACTAAGAAGTAAGAGAGTCACATACCTGGTTCAACCCGATGAAGTCAACGGCCTCGTTGGTCGGTCCACATGCCAAGTACTCGGACAACTGAACACGGTACGTCAAGTCGTCGTTGGTCGCGTACCCAACCGGGATTGTACGAGGAGAGTTCTTGGCAATGTAGGCCTTCATGTCGCGAATAACGGCTTTGACATAGGGTGCCGCGAGGTTGTACGAAGTCGTGTCATTAATGACCTACAGTTATCCTCGTCAACATTCGCTATTCACAAGAAACCCTTCATCTCATGGGGAAGAGGAGGGAGAAGAAGGGGGTTCACGGCAAACCTCATTCCCCGCAAAAAAACCCAGCAAATTTCCATACCCGTCAAACGCATCAATCGTCTTATAAACATGCTCCAAATACCCCAATGTATACGTCCCACTCGGATCATACGACTCGATATTCTGTCCCTCCGCGGGTGTGTTGACATCGAGTATCAAATAAATCCCGGCATCGGCGAGGGCTGACATACATTCGTCGTGGTTGAGGGTGTTGTCGACGGAGTAGACGCGGATGGCGTTGATGCCGAGTTGTTTGAAGTAGGGAATGTCGCGGTTGCAGGAGGTTATGTCGGAGAGGGGGTCGGAGCCAGAGGACATTGCTGCGTTGCCGCCGACTTGGTCTGGGAAATAGTGCGTTAACATACATGCGTGGGGAAGGGAAGTTGGCGAGTGTACAGTCGACTCCCTTGATGTAGAACTCCTCCATGGTGTCGGTGTTGTAGAAGTGGTTGTCGTAGACCGCGATGTGGTTCCCGCCGGTGGAGGAGGAAGTGGAGGAAGACGAGGACGAAGAGGAAGAGCAAGAGGAAGCAGAAGCGGCAGCCACGGACGAGGAAGAAGACGAAGAAGGAGTTGAAGCGAGTGTAGTGGACGTTGTGGCCATGGCAGACGACGACAATGACATAGTAACGGTAGCCATCGTCGTCGAGGACGACGTTAATAAGGAAGACATAGCAACCGTAGACGTAATCGTCGAAGTCGACGTCGTCATCGAGGTGAAATTGAGTGCGGCCCCGATTGAAGCGGAAGCCGAAGCGGAAGCCGCAAATGTGGCAGTTGGAGCAACCGTGGAAGTTAGGTTACCCATCGTGCTCTTGCAAACGAGTCGAAGCTTTGCTGTTAGTGCAAGAGAAAAAAAAAGGAGAAGAAACGACAGAAGAGCTTGGTGGTCGGACGGGGAAAAGGGGCGGGTGTGGGTGGAGTGCGGATTTTATGGGTGCGACTGTCGCTCAGGAGGTGGCGTGGGAAAACCAGGGATGGTCGTGTATGACGTTCCAGAGAGGACCGTGCACCGGGAACTCCAACACCCGCGGAATCAGGGGTTCTTCCCACGCTACCCAACACAATTGAAGGTTGCAGCATACCCACAATGCATCGAGGTGGTCGCAGATTGTTGCTTGCGGTAGTTCTTATGATCTTGACTGTTGGTGCCCATGACAGATCGACGTTTGTCCACATCAGAAGGCCATTTCACAACATCTTTGTACAGATAATCCATTCTGCGAGATCGATGCTAACCTTTCCATGCTCAACCATATCAAAAAGCCGAAAACGCCATGCTCCTTAGTTCTCCCATATATTGTCCTGCCTATGCATCTGGTATCCAGTTACTTCCTGCCGTCCTCAACACAACATCCGCATCAATATACTCCAGATACTTCTCCCGTCTCCCACCCCATCCACTCGCCGCCGCAGCAGCTCGAGTGTTTCTTCCACGTCCTTGACCACCACCCATGCATAGAAGCGAACTCTGCTCCGTCCGTATCTTTGCTGCCTGTTGGTCGTGTCGTACGATATCGCGGACATGTGGTCCAAGATCCGTGGTCAAGATAGCGAGCGGGCGGTGTGCCACAGTATGTGGATACAGATTATGACTCCATCCGGGAAGAAGGGCGAGGTCGGCAAATGCTTCGTCTTTGATTAAGTGCTTCACACTGCGATCACTCTCCACTGACATGGCACTGCAGCTGAGGAGGGTCGAGCGGTCGACTTCGGCGAAAGCCATGATGCGGATATCTTTGAGGTTCGCACAGCGCTGTTGGAAGCATTCGCGTATCAGTACTTGGGTAGCCGGAGAATACCTAAGTTCGTCCAATCCAGCCATCGTATACCTCGCCGAGGTCGGTGCCAAAATGGGGTATCCGATCACATCATCAAGATGAGGCGCTCGACCATGGACGAGCTCGTCGTCCGCCACCTTCGGCTGTGGCACCTCGAACGTAGTATGCTGCTGATCGACGTACGTGTCCATGAACGACATATCATCCGCATACCGCATGAATGCATCAAGAGCACCCAAGTCCTTGAGTGGTGGCTTCTCAATCACGGCGTCAAGACTCATCACATCGGTCTCCTTCTCCCGGACATCAACCATACGAGACAACAACTCCGAAAATCGCTCAGAAGCAAACACCGTCTGCATCCCACTCACGATATCTTCGTCAGTCTCCACTTCCCCAAGATCCAATCCTCGTCGATATGTTCCTTTGGAGGCGATACGGACATCGTCAACGACCCCGCGTTTTGGGAGATGCAACCAATCCAGTCCAGCTTTCCGGTCGCCGATTCCCATTTGCAGATAAAAGTCCAGCTCCATAATCGCTGCACGGAGGTCATTTCCCTTCGTCTCGTACAGCGCCTCCAAATCAGCCTTATCCACCAGATGTCCCTCAGCGAGCGTCATGAGGTGCAGATACTCCGCAACAGTTTTCACGCTCACGGGCTCGAACTTCAACCTCACCGCACTCTCCAACGACATCGCCGGCAACAATACCGGATCATTGCACGTCAACACCATCGCCCTCTTCGTCCTCTGCGACAACGAAAGCACAGTCTGCCAAAACCCCTTATCCTCCTCAAACAAAACATCAACCTCCTCAATCAAGATCAAACTATCCTTCTTCTCACTTTCCTTCTCACCCTTCTTGTGTTGATGCACCAAATGACTCTGACTCATCTCACCAACTTGGTCGAGGATATCCTTCCCACTCCTCTTCCCGCCAGCGTTGATTTCGAAAACTTCGAAGCCGAGTTCTTGCGCAACAGCATACACAGCCGCAGTCTTCCCACACCCATGCGGTCCCTCCAAAATAATGACATTCGAAGGAACTTCAAGCACAGCCTTCTTCTCCCTCTTCATCTTCTTCCTCAATCCAGGCGCATTGAAGTCTTTATCGTCACTATCCTCAATCTCCTCATACACCGGCATCTCTTCCATAACCTCATCATCATCCACAATGAAGTCATCCATGTCCTCATCCCTCTTCTTCCCAAACCCAAACAGCCCCTTCTTCTTTGGCGGCGGCGCAGCGCGTGCTCTCTTTAACGCAACCTTCATCTCCCCCAACCACTCCTTCAACTCCTTCGCCGCCTTTCCATCCGTCAACACCTCCTCCGCCTTCGTCGGCGCATATTTCGTAACCAACATCTGGTTCTCCACCTTTCCACAATCAAACGCCGTCTTCTCCTTAATCCGCCGAAACATCCTCTGTAACGCCGGTTTCCCATAATACTGCAGTTCCGCAAACTTCTGTAACTCCGCCCCCGTCGTCAACACCTTCTCCGGAAACAGACATCGCGTCCCGCTACCCATCCCCGCACTGAGCTTCTCCTCATACAGCTTCAACACATCTTCCCTCTCAGACACCTCAACCGCAACAGCCTTTCCCTTCCTCACACCACCCATACCCCAACCACCCTGTTCGACATGTTCGAACAGCGTCGTGGGAGGCAAATCACGAACATGCATATTATCCGCACTCGGCCACGGCGTTGGGATCCCATAATTAATCTTCGGATTCCCCATCATGCCCCTAAACGGATCCCGTGCTCCTCCTCCCCAGCTAAAACTTCCTGGTGCGCTCGTGCTCGTTGATGAGGGTTTGGCTTTGAAGAACGGATGTGTGGCTTTCTGTGGACCAGCCTCAACTCTTGGCGCAGGCTGCACGACCTCAATGGTGGCTGCTACGCTGGCCATGGGTTCGCCGACACTGCCCTCAGATGACTTCCGTCTCCGCTTCTTACTCGACTCGTCGTCCTCATCTTCCCCCTTCACCGGTTTTGCCCTGACCGTTAATGCTTTCCGTGCCTTCGCACCCCCAAAGAACGGGTGCACGGTCTTCGGAACGGCCTTCTCGTCCTTAACGGCAGGGAGCGGTTCATCGTGTTCGGGCTCTTTCCGCTTCGACTGAAACGCAGGTGTACTGATCCTCAACTTGACCATCAAACTCCCCTGCGACGACTCTGGCACTGGACCACGCTCCGGGGACGAGGTAGCCGGAACTTGGACCACACTTTCCCCCTCCTCCATCTGTGATCGAGAACTGAGACTCCTCAGCAGCTCCGGTCCAATCTTCAACTTCACAATCTGGCTCATCGTCCGCCCTCGTGACTCGACGTCACTCTCACTCTCACTCTCACTTTCCACTATCTCCACTGCGTCCAGCGCCGTCGGTAGCGAGGATTCGATTCCGGGGGCTGTGGAGGTTGGTGGTGGAGCAGAGGTTCCGAGGGATTGTTGAGATGTACTGGGTACGACGACGTCTTCCATGAGCACGACAACATCCTCATCCATCATCCCTTCTTGAACGGGGCGTGGTTGTGGCCATGTCAACGGTTCGTTTACTTGCACATCGTCATCGTTCATCACCGCATCCCCTTCTCCATCATGCCAGGTCATACCGGTACCCGCTTCGGTGCTCGGTTTCCCAAACCACGTACTCAAATCCTTCATACCCGCAGTCTTATCTTTATCTTTCTTCCCTCTCTTACTCCCCGTCTTTCCCGCAACCTCCCTATCTGTCGAAGACTCTTGTTCATCTTCAGGCCCGTCTTTACTTTTTCGAGGTCGTCCTCGTTTGCGGACTGGTTTAGGTGGTTCCTCAGTCGTGAGTGGAATTGTGGAGTCGGTCATTGTGGGTGCTGTTTATTTGTCTTGGTTAGGACCACTACTGACAGCTCGAGCCCTCAAAGCAAACCTTTTAGGTGGTTTCCCCCATCAACCCCTCCAAAGTCCGTTTTTGTTCGATTCTCCTCGTCCTCGTTGTCCGGGAAGCCTTTATCTCTTTCACTTCGAGCCGTAATATTCGTAAGTGGAGGACTGTTGATCAAATCGAAAGCCCGGATGTCTCGTGTAGGAAAACAGCTGGCTGTGCTGGGTTTGTTGGGTTTCGAGGACGTTGGAGAAGTCAGTACGACGCGACGGCAGCGCGTGAGCGCGTGTGAGTGCCTGGACCCGTGAACCGTGGGGCCAAATTAAGGAGCAAAAATCACGGTGCTGAGAAGGGATGAACGTGGTTGATGAACACATAGACTAGCATCCTGGCGAAACGCCTTCATTGCCTCTTTTCAATCGCATACACCCCGCTATCTTACGCTCCGCCTCCACCTTACTCCTCCGTATACCTAACATACTCCTCCTCCCCCATCAACGCCTCCATCTCCACCTCCCCCCCCTCCCCAATCTCCATCGTACACAACCACCCCTTCCCCAACGGTCCCTTGTTGATAAGGGAAGGCTTCTTGGCGAGGTCTTCGTTGATAGAGAGGATTGTGCCGGTGAGGGGGGAGTAGATGTCTGTTGCGGCTTTGACGGATTCGACGGCGCCGAGTTGGTCTGGGGCACTGGGGCGTTAGCGGAGGTGCACTGGAAGTGGGGAAGGATGGGGGAACGGACCTCCTTGGCTGAACTCCTGACCGACTTCAGGAAACTCAACGAACGTGACATCACCAAGCGCTATACACACACAGTCAGTCAAATCACCATTACCCGCACACAGCACTGAATGACAACCACGCACCCTTCGCAGCAAACTCCGTAATGCCAATCGTGCCCGTCTTGCCATCCTCCGTCCTAATCCACTCGTGATCCTTCGTAAACCTAATCGTGCTCTCGAACCTCGCAGCCATCGCAACAAGGCTCCTCGGTGGCGATTGCGCGAAACATGGACGCAGAATGGAGGCGCGCAGTGTAGAACGGACGAGTGAAGCCATCTTGGTGCCTGGTATGGAAGACGAGCCTTGGACGACGAGGGCGGGTGCTGCTGCCACGGGTGCTTCCACCGAGTCCAGGCACGGCCCCTTATCGCGGGTTGTTGTACCTGGATGCACGAAAGCACCAGCACTCGCCCCGCCGACATCCTAACCACCATGGTTTTCTACGAGCTGTTTGCACTGGTCCGCAAAGATATCGCTGCCGTGAGTCCCTCTCCTTTCTCCTCCTCTCAGCCCACGCCCGCCCGATCCATGAACTTGTACTGACCCATCGTCCGTACGTAGCCAACCATCCGCGAGATGATGCGCACAGCCGGCACAACCATCCTCAAACACGGGGGCGTCATCCGCAAAATCCGCAACAGCGGCGATGTCCCCCTCGTAAAACGTTACCACAACCAAGGCGAAGACTACTACTTTGGCAAACAAGTCATCATGCAATTCGACTCTAATCCAATGGCGCAGAGAGAGGCGATCAAGACTTTGCGAATGGATCCTAGGGTTATTCGGGTGGGGTTGGTTAAGTTGGGCGATAGGTTGGATGAGATTGTGGAGGATCCGGCGAAAACTTATTAGAGGACATGAAGGTGTGAAAAAGTCAAGGGATACGGAGTTATTTTCTTTGTTTTGTCAAACTCCTAAAGAGAGGAGTCTCAAGCTGCATTACTAAATAAAACAGCAATAACCACTAACCATGCCCCATGCACCACGATGTTCTACTCTCGAAGTCACTTTTCTTTCTATCCCTGCAATTTCGTCTCATGCACAACAACCGCAATCGTCGTCGCAGGCAACATCCCAACCTCACTAACAACCATCGTTATATCCTTCACCGGCGTAACATCATACATCAAATTCAACAACCTCAACCCCCCCATATCCCTCCACCCCTTCAACGGCCCCTCCCCACCCCCATCGGACCTATCCCCAATACTCGTAGTAACCAAATCATCAGGCGACGCGAGCTCGTTAAACACAAAAGAGTCAAGCTGGACGCGTTCGGTGAATTTGTAGGATTCGCAGCATACGATGACGGGGATATCAGAGTCGCGGGCTGTCATTGCCACGAGTGCGGTTCCGACACGGGAGTACATGCTGCCGTTGAATAGCATCGCGTGGGCGCCCAAGAAGACTTTCGTGACGCTCTTGATCAAATACGCGATTGAGCTCAAGAATCCATACTGGACCGGGATCCCAGCTTTGGCTAGTGTCCGCAGCATTTGCCGGCCTTCGAAGAGTGGTCGTGAATCGATGACGATAACCCGGAACTGTTTTCCGATCCTCCATGCTTCGAGGAGGAGTTGCTCGACAACACTCGATTTCGCATACACCAAAACCACATCCCCATCCCTAATCTTCCCACACCCACTCTCAACAATAACACGATCCGCAACAATGATCTTCTCCCTCACAAACGTCTCAATCTCCTCAATCAACCCAGCTTTCGCCTCATCCTCCGGCGTATCGATACTCACCGCACTAATCAACAACTTGATATGCCGGATCGCGTTTCCCATTGATACAGACAGAGGTCGAGAAGAGATTAGGTATGCGATTTGGACGTTGAGGTGGGTTGTTAGGTGTCGGGGGAGGGTGGTGCCGGAGGGTGTTTGGTAGTCCTGGATGACTTTTGTGAAGGCGGTTAAGGTTGCTAGACAACGGGCGTTTGAGCCACAGATGGAGTATTCGGCCATGTGGAGGCCGAGGGCGAGGACAGCTGGATGCACATCTTTCGCAACACCTGCGGTGGATAGTCGTCGCGTTTGTTCGAGGTGCGAGAAGAGGGAGACTTGTTTGTTTTCCTGTAACCGGTCCACGACGGCGATTTGCTCTCCGCCACCACCATGGCTGGATTTATTCGCTACAGCTGACGTCGCGGACGACTGCGCTGACGGCGTCGAGGGCTCTTTGGCAGCGGATGCAGCGGCTTCTCGTGCGGCGATTGCGGCGGCTTTCTTGGCTGCTGCTGCGTCGGCGTCGCCACCAGATTTCTGTGCTCTACGTGCTGCTTTCTCGGCTTTCTTTGCTGATTTGGCTGGATATCTCGTTATTAGCACTTCCTCCCTCGAATCAGCGGAAATATCCGAAGCATACATTTCGGACCAGCGTCGTCGTCAGCAGCGGCGGCTTGTTGCTGTCCCTGCTTGAACTCCTTCACGTCCGCAGCCATCTCAGCTCCCCCACGACTCCGTGATCGCGAATCCTTCGATACCGCATCTTTTTCTCCACTCCTCATGATTGGCGGGCGTTCCGGTAATGGTGACATCCTTCCCTCTCCGTTAATTGATGGAGATTAATGCTGCTTGAGCTCGAGGTCGGTATACTTTTTTGGTGTAGCATGACTACCGCGGGTTGAAATGCGCATGTGTATGCCCTGGGCCTTGCAGCGCTCGACTCCGCGAAACCAAAGCCTGCGGAAACGGGCTTACAGCATACACTCGAGGTACTTTATACGATATACACAATGGCTGGACTGGCAGCAAACGTACTCGGTAGGTTGAGTCGCTACTGAACTTGCTGGGTTGTATGCTGATTACCTCTTACAGGATGGGCAGTGACCGGCTTTGCCGTTCGTGCGTGGCAGCTTGGTTTAAGGGAGCGGCCATACATTGGACGTACGTCTCCCCATCCTCAATCATATTCCAATGCATTTGCGCATTCAAATCCGTTTACGCGAGATCGCTGGGACAATGCTAACGGTATCGGTGCGCGTACAGGAGACCTGAAGACCATGAAACATCACTTCTCCTACATGGCTCTTTTCGGTGTTGCAGGATACTTTATTTACGGCTTTGAGCAGAGTCAATACGAGACGGTTGAGCGTAGGAGGGATCAGTTGTTGGAGGCTCGGAGGAACAGGGGTTTGGTTACGGAAGAGGCTTAAGTGGTGGGGTTATAGACGTGAGAGAGGAGGAAGAGCATTGGTATGATCATAATATGAACAGGATTGAAACACTCATCATTCGGCGAAGGTATCGCATTTGGAGATGGGACCTTATGTGCCGGTGCTATGACAAAATAAGCATTTACATGAGCCGACATATCCAGACCTCACGTCGATTGATCAGGTTCAGTTCGGAGATTTAGGCAGGGGTCTGTCACGTTATGCCTGCTTCACTCAATCTTCTACGCCATTCGCTTCTCCTCGCCCTGGTATCCAACTTCTTCCATGCGAAGGGTGTTCTTCGACATCGCATCACATGCCCTGCCAGTTCCTCGACGCTGTATCATTTTGATGAAGTTCGCGCCAATCGAAAGCCCTCCGATCGCGAGTCGTATTCGGGGCAAGACGAAACGGGTCTCGCCTGCCCTGTCCGGTGTCACAGCGCCCTCTATTCTTGCTCCTCTCCTATAGCCACCCGTCCCACCTCGCCCCGTCTACCTCATTGTCCCTATGTACGTGTACTACACCTGATCCTGCCTTGAAAGATCAGTATTCGTAATGGAACTATCCTGTCGTAGGATTTGCTCGCGCTCTATGTGTTCACCCAGCTCTGGCGCACCTCCGCCTCTCACGGTCATGGCCAGTACTAGTCATTACAAGGCAACGGCTAACAGACCGCATGGCTTCCCTTGGGTTCAGGGAGTGTTCGCAGTCGTTGATCAGCTTACACCGCTTCGGAAGCGCGACTTGACGCCAAATGTACTGTGCCAAGTGCAAGAGCCGTGAAAGACTAGGCGAGCTTCTGGTTCATCATGCACCAGAGGTTTTTGATCAGGTTCATGCCGGGCAAGCTTGACGGTAAATCGATATTGTACACACAAGGGGATCTCCTGCTCCTACAATGCTGAATTCGCGAAATTACGGACGTGTCATACATAGGCTACGGCGAGGGCGTATTCTCGAACCCAAAATTCGACGTATATATCCCATGCTTTGGGGGTTCTTCGACACTGCAATCAAGCAGACATTTGGAGATGTGCGTGACTGTGTTACTCCGGTCTCTACCTGATCTGCTCTATTTTACAGTGGTATATCGACATTGTGGTGCCCTTATCCCGCCCCGAGCTATCTCATCTCACACGCTATCCATGGTCTCCCTATTATCCGTTTGATCTTCGCTCATCTTGAGCATCACCTTGTACTTCGCTCCTGAACCGAGCAGCAACGCAACGCGTGCCCTTGCCAATTATTAAGAGTCGCTGGATCCTGATGAGTTAGACCATCTCCAGACCCGTTCCGCACTTTCCGTGCTGCTATCCACAATCTCCCTGTATTGCGCCTGATCATCGCTCATCTTAAGCAGCGCCTTGTACTTCGCCTCCAGAATTCGTTTGATTTCTGCCGCCTCCCTGTGAGCGCGATGGTCCATCCAAAGGATAACATTCTTCTCCCCCTTTCCCCAACCTTTCCCAATCTCTTTTGTGATTCTCACGACTCAGATCAATTGATTTCCCCTAGTTTGTAACCGCCAAAGAACACGTTGCATCAATCCCTATACCCTTGATATCCTTCGTCTTTCACTTGGCAGCACTGATAACAGAACGAACATTCGCGCAACGAACCTGCCAGATATTCTCTGTCGATTGCTTGTAGTAATCGACATTGTCGCGTTGTGAATGCCATATCTTGATCGGTGCCGACTTTTCCGAGATCAACTCGCCAGCTTCATCAACAATACATGACCTCGCCGAAGAAGTGCCAACATCGATACCGATGAAGTACCCCTTCGCGATCGTCGGCGGATCAGGTTCGACCTTGATCATGTGAGTCGGCGACTCGATTGTTATTCTAGGTCTTTTATTTATCGGCGTCGACATGGTGGGTGTTTTGTCGAAGTTGCTACCAACACACGCACGGACCTATAAAGATTTCGCAGTTTGGATTTGTGCATGAAGAAGTTGTCATTTTCGTTGTCATTTTCATTTCTATCGTTTGTCATGTCATTTGTCGTTTGTCAGGTCAACAGCTGCAGTGGGCATGGCACAGGTGCGCCCGGTAACGTAGACATTTGGTTTTCCTCATTCGGTACCATATATGATTTTCCCATAACGTACTCACAATACAAATAAACGCCCCATCATATCTTTTCGTCCCCTATCTACACCTTCTCTCCAGTGCTCTTGCGCAATCAATGCCTAAGCCTCCACCGCCTTCTGCATCTTACCCTCAACACCCTTCAACGCCAACAAAGCATGATACTCTTTCATTCCCTCCTCCTCATTAGCGAGGAATCCTCTCCACTTAGGATTCCTGTAGTACTCAATCATTTCTCTCCTCGTAGGCTGCGCCTGCTTTGGCAGACCACGCTCGGCGAACTTGTGGGGCTTGAGGAGGGAGCGGAGACCGAGACGGTTGTGGTAAACGGTGTAGATCTTGCCGCCGGCGCGCTCGATTGCAGCGATTGCGGAGTAGGATGCGCGGCTGACGTAGATTGTGATGGGGATGGTGAATTTCTCGGCACCCTGCGGCATTGTCAGTCATCGAGATCCTCGAGAATTGGCATCGGGGGGGAGGAACATACGTCACCCAACAACTTCACACCGCCTGGAACATTGTGAACACATCTTGAATCCAACAACTCTTTCATCGTAATCGGCTGCGTACCATCAATACGTCCATTCTGAATCCACGCCTGCAGTCTGTTCAAATTCAATGGTGCCAAGTCGAGAGTGTTGACATTATGGAAACCGACTTTGGGGAAAAGACGCGTGATTGGGGTTTGGCCTCCTTCGAAGCCTACACGAATACCCTTTCCGGAACGGGCTTTTTGACCTTTGGTACCACGACCTGAGGTCTTACCCTTTCCCGATCCTGGACCACGACCGCGACGGATTTTCTGTGCGTATCTCCGTTAGCATGCCAGAATCGCAGATTCTTCAAAAGGGAGATGACACACCTTATTGTAGGACGAAGGCACATTGCTCAAATCCCCCAGCAAGCTCGATCGTGCCGCACCCCTCGCCTGCACAACAACCGGGCTCACAAACTTGCATGGCGTCGCGAACGCAACCCTCGCAATCGGGGCGACGGACCGCAGTGATAGTGATGCAACGGCCGTCCGTAAAGAGAACATTGCTGGTTGCTGGGCGTTTATTTGGACGCTTTGTATGCCGTACTTTGGAGATGCTGCACGGTACTTTTTTGGTGAGGTCCCGGTATGCGCTGTGCCACGAATTTGGGCGTTGTTACAGAGGCGTGCAGGCAAGGTCAAGGACGTGTGAAGTATACAGAAACGACAATGGCAGAATCAAGAAGTGCGGTATGTATGCTCTCGTGCTGAACGTGTTGCCGATGTTAAATGGAGTGCAGGTGAACGAGCCCCTGGACCTCGTCCGTCTCTCGTTGGACGAGAAGGTTTACGTCAAGTTGCGCGGTGACAGAGAGTTGAGAGGGAGACTACACGTCCGTGCCCTGTTATAACTCTGTCCTTTTCATAGCTAACCCAGAGCGAAGGCTTACGACGGACACATGAACCTTGTCCTCAGTGACGTTGACGAGACGATCACCGTGGTCGACACGGATGTTGATGCTGGGATGGATGATGCTATCAGGGTATATTGTGTTGGTGCCTCTGGGTATATCAGTTGCTAACCCGGATTTACAGACTGTGAAGAAGCGATCTGAGATGTTGTTCGTGCGCGGAGACAGTGTCATCATGATTAGCCCACCAAAGGCTCAGTAAGGAGCGAGTGAGGTTCAGACGGTGTACGCTGGCAGACGAAACGAACTACGGAACGTGTACGAGTACGCGAAGAGCGATTGTTGCTCTAGATACCATCGCGTAAGGAGGGAAGGAAGTACGTGCAAGCACGGGGCACCATAGACGTGTTCGGAGATTCAAAAATCAGAGATTAGCATAACGCGATCTGATTTATCCATCTACCACAAATCTCTGTATAGGGTATCTAATTGGCCAACTTCTCGTCGAGCTTCCACAACCCATTCAACACCTCCGCAACTGCATCCTCATCATTCCCCCTCCCACTAACCCACTTCGCAACCGCCTTCAACCCCTCATTCGCATTCGCGACAGCGACTCCGTACCCCGCTTCCCCGACCATCTCCAAATCATTATTCGCGTCACCAAAGGTCAGGGCGTGGGAAATATCAGTACCGTACATGGAACAGACTTTGCGAAGGGTGGAGAGTTTGTCGGTGCCGAGGGGGAGGATCTCGAGATTTTCGGGTTGGGAGGCAATGGCGCGCGATCCGGCGGGCATGGCTTCGTGTTGGAGGAGTTCCTGTTCCAAGGCATCCCTCGTTGGTGGTGGGACCAAGTAGATGAACTTATTGACCTTCAGCTTTCCTGCCCTAACCGCCGCCTTCAAGGCCTCTAAATCCTCCGCACCCTTCCAGGCTTCCTTGCGAACGTCTTGTCCGTTTTGCCAGAACGAGGTTTTCGGCTCGCCGTACGCTTCGAGAGCGTGGATCATGGGCATATGAGTTGATGCGGCCCAGATTAAATCGCGAGAATAAATCACGAGCGAGCGATTCGTCCGGCACGCGTGGTCGATATACCAACACACCACCTCAGCCTCCAACGTTGCCTCGTACAAAATCTCATACCACGGCACCGTCTCATCCTCGCTCCGCGGGAGGTACTTCACCAATAGACAACCGCCAGTGTGAATCGCCAATGAGCCAGAGGGGATGGGAAGATTCTTTGCGGCCCACGGAGCACGACCGGTGGCGATGACGAAAGGGAGTTGGGTTTGAGTGAGGAAGAGGGAAAGGAGGTGGGTTGTGCGTGGGGAGAGGGTGTGGTGGGAATTGAGGAGGGTGCCGTCCATGTCCGAGGCGACGAGATGGATGTCGGAGGGGTCGACGGGGGGACAAGAGGCTGACATATTCCTAATTCAAGAGAGAGTCTAGGAGTTGAGAGAGTGAATTGGGTTGGTGGAGTTGTTTTGGTTTGTCGTCGTTCTCGGGGAAAATGGCCTCGGTTGGACGCTGCGGTGCGCCCGCGGCCGCTCCGCACGGTCCGGATCCGCTGCAGGTCGGTCCGCGGAGAGACTGTGGAGTGCAGCGGCGAGAAACGGGCCGGAACGGAGCGAGGGTTTTCCAATGCTTGATATCACGGACCAAGGTGTTTGGCAACCTTGCAGTTTGGGGGTTTCTATGTTAATGGCGGCTTTTCTGGCTGGCGTTGTAGTTCCGTTTTCGTCGGTTCAAATCACACCGTGGGACTGCTCAAGTGTATCCGAACTTCCGAACCCATCCCCTAACCTCAAACAAATCCAAACATGGTGCGCAGTTGGGTCATCCGTTTGTTGTGCCCTGTCGTAACGCTATTTCTGCCCGCCGTCACGGTGCCAAGCTCGAAACCAATCGCACCCGCAACATTCACAATGATCATCTTGACTCGTAAAAGGAACATCACTGGCAGATCTGGTTCACTTCAGAATTGTTGTCTCACCTTTGAGTAAGTACACTGACTTTATCGGCTACTGCAGCACTCGTCTCTCTGAATGGTGCATGTCGCCGTGCGTGGGAAGCCAGCCAAGGCAAATGGAAATATCACAGCAGGGGATCGTACTCCAGCTGGACCATGGCGAGAGTATAAAAACGAGCGAGTGTTCTGTACTGGGCATGATAGCCCAAGTCCGTTGCCGGTATCTGTCAAGTACTATGCCGAGTCTTACCAACGACGATCACGCCTACAGCCACGAATAGGCCTATCGAATCGTTGGAATGTTGATGAGAGGATATGATCAAGCTAATTAGCGTCTGAATCAAAGAAAAGAGCCCACTACTACCGTTTAGTGCCCTATGAATGACCACGAAAGTGCCGGAGCTGTACAAAGGCACAACCGAATGAAGGCATTTGGTCCACCAGCGTGCGAAACCCCAAGACAAAGTTACGTGACTTCCCTATAGCTAGTAAAGTTCGTGCTTCCAAAACAGCATTCACACCGGTGTTTTGACTAATGAGGACAAACACCGTCAGCTATCCTAAGATTCGCGGCCACCTGTTACGCGATTGTTTGCACGGTTGGGCTTCACAAAGATCGACACAATCGACACAAAACCAAAATACTAGATTTAGAGCAAAAAACAAGAGATGTCTAAACATACTATCTAGACGCTGATATGCCAAAAGCAAAACTCCACCTACCCATCCCATCCCTTCCCTTCCCACACCCCAATCATCCCCCCTCAAAATGGCCCCCTAAAGGAAATTCCCAATCCCACTCCCCGGCGGCCCACCCCCTCCCCTCCCACCCGCACTAATTCCCCCCCTACTGCCCCCGTCTCCACCCGCAACCTTAACCCCCGGCCTAACCCCCAACCTAAAAACCGGCTCCGCCCCCTCCCTCTGCAACTGCTGAAACAACAACAACGGCTTCTCCTCATCCCTCAACAACCTCTCCACCTGCTGCATCTTCGGCGTCGGCGCTCCAGACAACGACGGCGTGGTGGGCGGAGGGGTATAGACGATGTAGAGGGCGTAGTCGTTGGGTGAGCCGGTTATGCGGTATCGACGGAGTGCGGCGGGGAGGACGCGGGAACAGGGGTCGTCGAGGGAAACGCGGAAGGACTTGAAGGCGTCTGGGATGTCTTTTGAGGTGGAGGCGGAGGCGGAGGCTGAGGGGGGGGAGGAGTAGGTTGAGACGGAGGTTGAGGGGAGAGAGGCTGTGGTTGAGAGGGAGGGTGTTGAGGTTGAGGATGTTAGGCCGAGGGGTTGGTGTGCGTTTGCGACGGCGGTGTTGAGTGGTGGTGGGGGCTTTGGTCGTCGTGGGGGTGGTGGGCTACTCACGCCGAGTCCGTCGACGCCGCGGGCACGGGAGGTGGTTGCGCTACGGCCGATACCTGCTGCTGCTGAGGGTGCGACGTCGGGGACTCCTCCGGGCGTGGGTAATGGCATCCTCTCCTTCGCCATCCTAAAAACCGGCAACAACTCCTCCCTTAGCTTCGCGAGTTGTTCACCAAGCTTCTGCATCCCACCCTCCACCCCCGCAATCCGCTCATCCCTCATCCTCATCCCCGCCTGCAACCATGCTAGGTCCGGATCCCCACTCATCGCACCCGTTCCGTCCAGCACGGAGGTGGCGGGGATGAAGTGGTGTGATTCGATGGGGATGTCGTGTGTTACTTTTATTTGGTAGATTGCTTTTAGGAGGTGGAGGCGGTGGCCGACGGATGTGACGCCGAGGTCTTTGAGGGAGGAGTGGTCGAGGTGGACGAGGATTTCGCCGGTTATCCCGTTCTCTATCCTCAAAGGGTTAGTATTGAAGTCAGTGGGGGTGAATGCTGGGACGAACCTGTGAAGGACGGGGCGTATTTCTCGTAGTTGAGTGCGCCGAGCCAGGAGGAGACTTGGTCGACGGTCCAGTCGGTGATTAACTCGCTTTGGCTCAGTGTTGGTGAGTCCATCTGGTCTGTCGTTGTCGTGTCCTGCACGGGGCATCAACGGTATTGTTGTTCTGATCTTCCCTCTTCCTGAGGAGTTCGCTTGCTGCTTTGGTGTAGAGGTCCAAGCGGCCGGCTCCCTGCAGCTGTGCCCTGCACTTTACGCGCCCAATTCTAAAGGCGACTTCGAAGTTGAGCTTCGAGCAAACAACTGCAGCAACAACCGACAAACGTCCAAACAGCAACACTGGCCTAGGGGTGTATGCTCGTCCGTCTCATTCATTATACTCGAACGCGTGGAACATCATCATCAGTTTGTGCTCCCTCGTCGACGTCAGGATTGAGGAGAATGTTCCACCGTGCTGCCTCCGCTGCGCAGGCGAGTGCGAGTCAGAGTTCGCAACAACGAAATGGAGGACAGAGGACGTTGCCGTTTGGGTCTGGTTCGGGATCACAGCAGGCAAAGTCGGATTTGGATGCCATGAAGGCGGCACCACTCGCTCCGTCTCAGAATTCGGGAGGAGGAGTCAAGAAGGGCCTCTTTGCGGGTGGAGGGATGTGTAATACGAATGCGTTCAGGGATGAGGTAGAGAACTATGCACAGTATGGAGTCGAGTTCAACGAGGCGGATTTCGACGATGATCTGGATTTGGATTTCTCGGTACCGACGCCGAAGGTGAGGAGGATTGCGAATCCCCCGCCGCCTCAGCAGCAGCCCAGATTACCGTTCATGAATGCTGGTCAACAACCGCCATCAGCACCACCAGCACCACCAGCACCACGACAACAACAGCAACGGGAAGCTCCACCACCCCCATACTCGAAATACGAACTACCACGGCCTCCGGCACCACTACCCAGCATGAACCAACCCATCCCGCCATCACCTCTTCACCCCTCGCCGGCACGTGGAGCCGGGGTACCGAGTAGCTCCGCACCATTCGAGTGGTCGAGTTCACCGCAACATCACCAAACTGCGACGGTATTACAACGACGACCACCGAGTCAGGGACAGAGGAGGGTTGGGTTGAGTCGTGGTGGTCCGGCTCCAGGGTTTAAGCCGCCGAGTATGGTGCCGAAGCCTGTCGAGGTCGAATTGAAGCGGGAGGGAAGTCTGGTTACGCCGGTGAAGAAGGAAAAGGCGCCAAGGACGTTACCGTGGGAGACGAAGAATCGTGATGCGGGTGGTGTGCAACAGTCAATCCAGCAGCGAACTCTGAGTCACCAGGCTAGATCCCGAGCCGACCCACAAGTCAAGGATGAGCGTACGGCGTTGAATTCGAGTCCGGCTGTGCAACCGGAGGCGCGTACTGTTGCGGCTGGAGCCGAGAAACGTGCGTATCCCTGGGAGAAGAGTATGAGCGCGATTCAGGCTGAGAAGACGACTTTGAAGAAGAAGAGGGCGGCGGAGGCTATGGTTAAGAATGAGGAAGCTGCAGCTGCTGTGAAGGACGAGGGGGCGGAGAACAAGGCTAAGGTCGGGAGGGAGACTGTGACCATGAAGGATAAATCTCGCAATGTACCCGGGATTTTCTTGTCACAAGAGCAGAGGGGTGTCATTGACCTCGTGTTGAATCAGAAGAAGAGTGTGTTCTTTACTGGATCGGCTGGAACGGGTAAATCTGTGTTGTTGAGGGAGTTGATTTCGGAGTTGAAGAGGTCTTATAAGAAGAGTTCGGATTCGATTGCGGTTACGGCGAGTACGGGGTTGGCTGCGTGCAATATCGGTGGTACCACACTGCATTCCTTTGCTGGTATCGGATTGGGGAAGGAGTCGGTAGCTGATCTCGTGAAGAAGATCAAGAAGAATAAGAAAGCTGCGACGAGGTGGATGCGGACAAAGGTCTTGATCGTGGATGAGATTTCGATGGTTGATGCGGATTTGTTCGATAAACTCGAGGAATTGGCGAGGACACTGAGGAATAATACGAGGCCGTTTGGTGGGATTCAGTTGGTTATGTGTGGTGATTTCTTCCAGTTACCGCCTGTCCCCGACGCGAACAAACAAGCCAAGTTTACGTTCGAGGCGAAGAGTTGGAAGGAGGCGATTGGACACACGATTGCGCTTACCCAAGTTTTCAGGCAGAAGGATCAGGATTTCGTGGATATGCTGAATGAAATGAGGATGGGGAAGTTGACGCAGAAGACTGTGGTTGCGTTTCAGGCGTTGTCGAGGGCTAGGAACTGGGGGGATGGGTTGGAGCCCACGGAGTTGTTTCCGACGAGGTGGGAGGTCGATAATGCAAATACCACGCGGTTGAGGCAGTTGAGTGGTGAAGCCCGGACATTCAATGCGATGGATACGGGTTCGGTGACGGATAAGGCGATGAGGGATAAGTTGTTGGCGTCGTGTATGGCACCGCCTGTGTTGGAGTTGAAGATGGGTGCGCAGGTTATGTTGATCAAGAATGTTGATGAACAGCTTGTGAATGGATCTTTGGGGAAGGTGATTGGGTATATGAACGAGAAGACGTTTCAGACGTGGCAGGATGAGTGTCCAGATGATGATCCGTTCGGGCTTGGAGAGGAGAGCGATGGGGAGAATCCGTCGAAGAAGAGGAAGAGGGCCAAGGTGCAGATGTTGCAGAGTATGGCTACTACGGGGAAGCTGTGGCCACTCGTGAGGTTTGAGGTGGCGAATGGTGCTTCGCGCGATTTCTTGTGTCAACCGGAAAGTTGGAAAGTCGAGTTACCGAACGGCGATGTCCAAGCTCAGAGATCGCAGGTTCCCTTGCTTTTGGCATGGGCGATGTCGATTCACAAGAGTCAGGGACAAACGCTCGAACGTGTCAAGGTTGATCTGGGGAGGGTGTTTGAGAAGGGACAGGCGTATGTCGCGTTGTCGCGTGCGACGTCTCAGGCGGGGTTGCAGGTGTTGAGGTTTCAGGCGAGTAAGGTTATGGCGCACCCGAAGGTGTCGGCGTTTTACCGGAGCTTGATGAATATCACTGGGCCGAGTAAGGTGATTGCGGCTACTTTGAAGGATGACAAGAGGCAGCAGCGGATGGAGTTGGATTTGATGCAGATGGCGGACATGGTGGGGCCTAGGGCTGCAAAGCGATTGATAGATGACGAGTACAACGACGACGAGGAAGCGATGAGGGAGTTTGATGATTGATCCAGTCAATCGGTTTGCTTAGGCGGCGTTTGGGAGTTCATATTGGGTTTATTTACACATATGTACATACATCGTAGACACACACACATATCTTCGGTTCACCATCTTATCGTATCACATACACGTCCAGTGCCTGTTCAGTGCGTGTGGGCCTGGCACATCTGAATTTTTGTTGGTTCCGCTGTTTTTGGCACTAGGGCCAGATTTCGAGGCACACGCTCCGGGAGGTCCTCGGAGTCAGACTTTGTGAGAACCAGCCCATCAACCCTCCTCGATCCACTTCTCCATCGTCAACGATGTTCAGATCCGCTGCTGCTCGCGCCGCTTTCAGGGCTCCTTCCGCTGCCCGCCAGATCGCTCGCAGATGGAACACCACTGCTGCTCCCGTCGAGCCCGTGCCCGTGAAGAAGGCCGGTTTCTTCAAGAAGGCGTGGAGGGCGACCTACATCTCCGCCATCGTCGGTGCCGGTGCTTTCGCGTACGGTACGTGTCAATCGATCCAGGCTTTGGTTCATGAAGCCGCTTGGAGGATGACGTGTGGCTGATCAGTGTTTGCGATCTTACAGTTATCTACGATGACCGTCACCCCGAGAACCAGCTTCCTGCCGACCCCAGCAAGAAGACCCTTGTTGTCCTCGGATCTGGATGGGCGTCCACTTCTTTGTTGAAGTCTTTGGACACTGAGAACTACAACGTCGTTGTTGTCTCTCCCCGCAACTACTTCTTGTTCACTCCTCTCCTTCCTTCCACTCCTACCGGTACCATTGAGCTCCGCTCTATCATGCAGCCTATCCGTCACATCCTCCGTCACAAGAAGGCTGCTGTCAACTTCTTCGAGGCCGAGGCTACCGAGATCGACCACGAGAACAAGATCCTCAAGATCCGCGACAACTCCGATGTCACCGGTGACGTGAAGGAGAACTCCATCAAGTACGACTACCTCGTCGTTGGATGTGGTGCCGAGACCCAGACTTTCGGTATCCCCGGTGTTGAGGAGTTCGGTTGCTTCTTGAAGGAGATCTGGGATGCCCAGAAGATCCGTACCAGGATCATGGACTGTGTTGAGGCCGCTTTGTTCAAGGACCAGACTCCCGAGGAGAAGAAGAGGTTGTTGCACACCGTTGTCGTCGGTGGTGGACCTACTGGTATTGAGTTCGCCGCTGAGTTGGCTGACTTCCTCGAGGAGGACTTGAGGAGGTGGTACCCCGAGATCAAAGACGATTACCAGGTTACCCTCATTGAGGCCATGACCAACGTTCTCCCCATGTTCTCCAAGAAGTTGATTCAGTACACCGAGGACACCTTCGCTGAGCAGAACATCACCATCCACACCAAGACCATGGTCAAGAGCGTTGACGAGAAGTACATCTCCGTCTCCGTCACCAAGCCCGACGGTACCTCTGAGCTCCAGAAGATCCCTTACGGTCTTCTCGTCTGGGCCGGTGGTAACAAGCCCCGCAAGGTCGTCGTTGACATCATGAAGAAGTTGCCCGCTCAGAAGAACGCTCGTCGTGGTCTCTCTGTCAACGACTACCTCGTCGTTGAGGGTTGCGAGGGTATCTGGGCGTTGGGTGATGCTTCCCAGACCAAGTACGCTCCTACTGCCCAGGTTGCTGCCCAGCAGGGTGCTTACCTCGGTCGTCTCTTCAACTCCATGGCCAGGACTCACTCCTTGGAGGCTGATATTGCCTACCTCCAGTCCCAGCTCGCCGTCACCCCCGTCGACGCCCCCGCCCGCGCCGGTCTCGAGGCTGAGTTGGAGGCCGTTGGAAAGGCCTTGTCTCGCACTAAGCAGATGTCTCCTTTCCACTACTCTCACCAGGGTTCCTTGGCCTACATCGGTTCCGACAAGGCTATCGCTGACTTGCAGCTCCCCTTCATGAAGGACTTGTTCTCCTCTGGTGGTGCCGCTACCTACCTCTTCTGGCGCTCCGCCTACGTTTCTAACTTGTTCTCTTTGAGAAACAAGACTCTTGTCGTTTTCGATTGGGTGAAGGTTAAGATGTTCGGACGTGATGTTTCCCGCGAGTAAGCATATCCGATACAAAAATAGGCGGATGGGGATTGATATGAGGAAGGGGATCGAAGAGGGTCGATAAGATGCAAAGATTGCCGGTGCACGGGCATGGCATGGGATGGAGTTTCAGTTACAGGGCTGCGTTTGTTATGGTTGGACGGGATCGGGATATTATATAAAATTAGGGATACGGGAGGACGAGTTGTGAAAAGGTCACTCGTCCTGGACGTGGATACCATATGTACATATTATACAGGACCATTCTTTTGACTATCTTCTTGTCCCTTTCTTTCTCTTTCGGTTGCTGGTATGTGCCGTTGTAATGGCCGGTCCCTGGCAATGCCGTTTGTACCTTTATACGGCAGCTGTCAAGTCATCTTGACGTATGTACGTTAGCTGTGGGTGCACAGATCACTCTCGACCGTCGTCGATATCATCTCGCTGAAATGACTGTCACTCTCCCACCTGAGCTGGTCAGCCAGATCCTTGTCCACCTGGCGCACACAGATCCTCTCACTCTTCTTTTCTCCGCCCGGCATACTTCGAGAGACTTCAGAGACTACATCGACAGAACGATTATCCCGCGCCTCCTACCACAATGTACATTCTCTTTCGAAGCGGGGTATGGGTCAGTCCGGACAGACAACCGGGTCGTAGTCGAAGCCGACTTCCACTTCATCTCGTACGATAAGGCATATGGACGAGCAACGTTCGGTGTGAAAGAGGAAGAGGTGACGAAGTATCTCAAGGATGAGTTCATGGAGGCTGTGAAGAGCGGGAAGGTGCATATCACTGCTGCGTACTCGTTATGGGCTAGTGATGAAGATGTGATGAGTGTATGGGTGGAGTGGGATTCGTTGAGCTTGACGGTCGATGCGGTTGATCTGTTACGAACGATCATGAGAGATACGTACAAAATTAATCGTCTCCTCCCAGGTACTGCGGAGCGAGAAGAAGCTATTGTTACGTCCTGGGAGCAAAAGCTGGATGAGGGTCTCGTGACGGGTGTGAAGGATGTAGAGAAATTGTATCAGGCGTATGATCAAGGAGCCGAGATTCGGAGAAGAGTGAGGCAGAAGAGGTTACCAGCACAGAAAGCAGATGAGAATGGATTCCAACGACAGGAGCATTTGAGGTTCTTTAGGGCTTTGGAGAGGTATCAGGAGAGGTTGGTGTTTATGCACACGAAGCCAAAGGCACCTGCGGATGCCTGACGTTATCTGGAAAAGGCATGGGTGAAGTCGCAGTTCGTTGCAATAAGAAGACCCGAGGATGACTGCCCACGTCAAGTGCCATCTAGTCTTTTCGAGCATGCGGCCCTCGTACAGTGCATAAGCCCGCGGGACACGCAACTTCGAGCTTGAAGGATCACACTTGGAACGGAAGTCAAGGCGATCTGTGGAACAGAGAAAGGGACAAATAATGTATCACGTAACACTTGCGTGAATTGACTTCTAGATGCTGCTCCTATGACCTAGACAGAAATCGTCTTGAAAACATTAAAACCATTGCCCGCCGTACTGACCACAACTCCCGGAATCTGCGGATGCCAATGCACCTCCTTGATCTGCTCCTGCCCCTGATGCACAAACATCAGTTGACTGGGAACCTCCATACCCCCGGCTTTCGCCAATTCCCTCCGCCCAGCCTCTTCTTCCGCATCGAGCTCGACGGAGAGGTCCCAGAGGGTGACTTGATCGTCCGCACCAGCGACAGCGAGGACAGAGTCCTCAGTGGGGTGGAACTCGATGGACGTGATAGGTGCTGTGTGCCACTTAAACGTCGCAACCGGCTCCGGCGTCTTTCCCTTCCCAAACGTCCGCAAATCCCAAACACTGAACCGTCCATCATCCGCACCAGTCGCAAGGAGGTAGTTTACGCGTTTGTTCCACGTGAGGACGTTGACGTCCGTGTTGGGGTGTGCATTGATCGAGAGCGCGGGTTTCTTGGTTTTGGAACGGGTGTCGAAGATTTTGAGGGTGCCGTCTGAAGCGCAGGATGCGAAGACCGTGGGTTCGGAGGGGGACCATTGGACGTCTTCGACGGACGCGGTGTGGCCGGTGAATGGACCCGTGGTTGACCATTGTCCGGCGTCGTTGCGGGAGGTGAGGTAAATTTTTCCGGCGCAGTCGCCTGTGAGGAGGCGAGGTTGGGTGGGGTGCCAATCCACTGCGAAGCCCTCGGTCCTGCCGTGGGATTTGATGGTGTGGAGGGGGGCTTGGGCACTGTGGAGTTGAGCGCCTGGGATATCGAAGGATTGAACTTGGGGCTCGATGTCGAAGATGTGGACTTCGCCAGATTCCATCATGGTTGCGACGAGGTGGTTTTGGGACCAGGTCTTGGGGGTTGCGCGGATGCGGTTGGTGCCGGAGTTGATTTTGACGGAACGATGTTCGATGATTGGGTCGCCTTCCTCGGCTTCGTCTTCATCGTCGGATTCTTCGTCGTGGACTTGGGTTTTGTTGAGAGAGGAGAGCTTCATGATCGTGATCTCGTTGTCGGAGGGTTTTGCGGCTTGAGTACCGGTGACGAGGTAGGTGGTAGCTGGGAAAGTGCTTCGCTCCTCTCCGAGGTTATCCCACAGCACGTCGAACGACAGACTTGGCCATGTAACGTTCATGGTATGCAGCATCTCGTATACACTCTGATCCGCCTCCAACACCTCATCCTTCCCCAACTTCTTATTAGGAAGCCAGACCTCGGTCTCCTCGACCTGCTCCTCCTCCTCATCCTCATCATCGACATCCATACCATCCTCGCCAGCCTCGACGTATTCCTCCTCAGACTCAAACTCATCCTCCCACTGGTCCTCGAACTCTCCCATACCCTGATCACCATCGGCATCGACGCCGGCAGCGCGAGAGCCGTTCTTGAGGGCAAGGTCGGACGTATCGTCGGCAGCACGTTTCGACATTTTGTATTGGGTATTGAACTGGAGGAGGTGGTTGCCTCTATAGTTATCGTTATCGCAAAAAAGTTGGCCGGCGTCGCGGGGTTCAGGGCAAGCTGTGCTGCGCCACACCAGGCTCATCAGTGCGTGGGAACACTCCTCTGGGGCCGAAGCCAGCCGGTGACGGAATCGCTCCTTAAGCTTGTTCGATCATGTCGTGAAGCAAAGCAAGATATATATTCTTAATAACTACTCCCAGCCAAACAGCACAAACCCAATCCACCCAATCCTGGTCCAACTCAACAACATAAACTCCACAAACCACGCCAACAACTCTCCATACGTGAAGAACCCAAATCCAGAACTCCCCGTTGTCTCTCCCTTCTCCTTCCCTGAATTGTCATTCATGCCAGGTAAAATAAAGTCCACCAGTTGGCCAGGTGGACCATTCTTGAACCAGTTGGTGCGGTCGACCCAGGAGCGCATGTGAGCGATGGTAGGACGGGTTCGGGGATCTTTAAGGTACTATTCACCACAAGTCATTAGCTTGTGTTCACGGAATCACTGAAGGAGGAACAACCATGATGAGAATGCGCGTGTAGATTCCAATATGGAAATGCCCAGCCGTGCCAATGGCGTCGACGAAGGTACAATTGTTGGCCAGAATACTCCACTCGTTCGGAGACCATGTCTGGAGGAACCAAGCGGGAGGGGTGTACCTGTTCATAATATTAGCATCCCTCATCCTTGGGAAAGGGACCTGAAGATCACAGACTTCTCTGTAAATAGCCCTTCAGGCAAGAAATGCAAACTCGGTCGATGAAACCCGGTAGCCATAATAATCGCATCACACTCAACCTTCATCGGATGTCCCGGCCCACCCTTCGGTACTCCCTGTGCCCTTCTAACGAACTGGATCCCATCTTCATCCACACCGACGATATCACCCCTCAACCACCTTGCCCTCCCCTGTCTGATCAGTTCCAGCGCAGTGGAATTAACCATTGGCGTGGAGGAGAAGAGACCTTTACCGCCGGGCGGGGGTGCGATGGATTTGAGATCGCGGTAGAAGAAGGTGCGGAGGAGGAATTCGGGGATGCGAGAGAAGATGGTTTCGTGGCCGAGGGGTTGGAGGGAGATTAGGGCGTCGATGAGGGGATGGCGGGGGATGATCCATTTGTCGCTCTATAGCATTCAGTCAGTATGATATTTGACGGATGTGATATCTAGGAGGAAGAAATACTCGAGCCAAGATGTCGATTTCGCGAGAACCCTTGTCGACACAGTACTGGAGTGCCTCGACGGCACTCGCACCGCCGCCGACGACCGCTACTTCCTTGCTATAGACGTCAACGGCACGCTTCGTCAACTCGGACGAATGCACAAGTGTCCCCTTATACTTCTCCATCCCCGGCATATGAACCATCTTGGGCTCCCCACACGTCCCAATAGCCGCAATCACCGCATCGAACTCCTCATCCGGATTATTGTTGATGATCCACTTATTATGGTTGCGCGGAGAACGGGAGACACGCTTGACATCGGTATCGAACCGAGTCTTGGGCTGAAGATCGTATTTTGTCCAGATGTGACGGATCTCGCGAACGATTGAGGCACGAGTTGGATAGCCGGTGTGCCAAGTCACGTCAGGGTGGAACCGGTACATGAGGGAGTTGATCTGTTCACTCAGGGATCAGCTCTGTTTACCAGAATATTCGTCACCGAGTGAACAACCTGTAGACCACTCGTGTCATTCACTTTCGTCCAAATCCCACCCACGTTGTCCTTTCCGCCCTTCTCGAATAAGACTACGTCCACGCCATGTCCGATACAATGAGCAGCCGAGCTGACACCGGTCAACCCTGCACCGATGATCGCTACACGGAATTGGTCATGAGAGCTAGCATACTCTGCCGAGGGAGGTGGACGAGGCGAGAAGAGGTAGTGGATCAAGCGCTGGAGGAGCTCGTAGAGGAAGAGGAAGGGGTGCATCGTATACCTATTCCGGGGGATAGTTAGGTGGGCGGTAAATTGTATCTATTATGTACATCTGCCAAGGTTCAAAACAGGTTATCTACGAAATGAAGGGTTATGTCATTGTCCGGCGGTGCCGGTGCACTCCAGACGCGCCTGCATCGTGGCCACCCGTGGGACCATCGGCTATGTGCTCCTTCGTTATTCTTGTTTTTCTCGTCAGATACGTGATTGCTAGGATTGATCAAAAGGCTACGGACATCGTCTTGGGGAAAGTGTCAGACGACAATCAGTCACTGTTGACCGCCTCAAACATCTCCGTCGCGGCCATCCTCAGACCTTGCACCAACGGCTTCACGCCAAGCTGACACGTCATATCCAGATCCCAAATCTTCAGCCTCATATCATCGATCACCTTCATCAATTCCGCGACTAACGCCATAAACGCTTTCTCTGTTCCAGTCATCCCTCCACTCTCCTCCTCGAGCTTCGCGAATCTGGACAATTGGTCAACGAGCTCGTGACGAATATGGCGAAGAACTTTGAGGTGTGGTGCAACTCGAAGTTGAAGTTCGTCACCGAGGTCCCAGATCGAGGCGGATAGGGCGGTGACAACGGTGGAGAGATGCCAGACTGTTTCGGGAAAGCCGCGGTCGAGACGTTCGCGTGCAAGGTTCGTGGGGAATTTGTAGACGCCCAAAGGAGATCTGGGAGTGCTGACGCCGGATGAATGAGGGGGGATCTCTGAGGATGCACTGACCTCGGAGTATGTGAAGGCGCTGGATTCGATGGGGCTGTCGAGGATGGAATGTTCGGTGTCGTTCGAGATGAGTGCGGATTGCTCCATGGGTTGATCCATGGGTTGGTATTCTTCCTCGTCGATGTAACCTTCTGTGTATGCATCCCCAGGCGTCGTGCGCATGAGAGGTTCATTGGGTAGATCGACGACGGCGGTGGTCTGCGGCAACTCGTGAACGTCATCCGCGAATTGCTCGCAAACCGGGTTCTCTTGAGTAGACTGATGAAAATCATCAAACCGAAGTTCGCCCTCATGCAATTGAGATGCGTCACTCGGGCTTGCCTGGGCATGCCCTGGTTCTTTGACCTGGTCTGTCATTCCCGCCTTCTCCAAACTCCCCCACAAGAACTTGAAGACGCCAGGTGGGAAGCTCGTCTCCCAACCCACCGGGCAATTCTGAACCGAAACATCCAGCCATATATCATGATGGAACAGCTCGGCTTCCGCGCGAATGTGTTGCACCCATGTGTCCTTGAAGTAGTCACACGCGTTTCCAAATGCCACATCGCTCTCGAACGCCAAATATACCTGGTATTCGATGCTTCGCGCCTCTTTGAGGATAGCATGCTCGAGCCAAATTGAAGCTTGAAGTGGACTATCGAGGTTTGCAGGGAAGGGGGTGTCAAACCTGGAAGATTCAGAGGTACTGGTATACGTACCGTGTTTGCCTATATAGTCATATAGCTGTCGCGTTATGGCATCGTAAATCAGTGGTTCGAGACGAAACTCTTCCAAAGGTTGACCTATATTTGGTTGATTATGCCCAAAGGTCCAACGAGAGCGGAGGATCTTGAGGTGCGAGCCATCCTCAGCGTAGGGGAGTTTGGTGAATGGTTGAAACGTGAGATGAAAGAACATGGTAATACACGAAACCTCTTGCTTAGGGTGTAGATGCTTCTCTCTGATTCGTTATTCAGATGGTCTAGGGCCCATTAGCGGGCATGGCGAGGTGGCTGTCAAATATACCACGGTCCGGTTCCGTCCTATCAACGTGCCAGACTTAGACATGCGTCAGGTGACAGCAGCGAGCTCGAGAAGGCTAGGCGGATGTTCAAGGTCAGCCCTGGTAATTCTTAGGGTTGTTTTTCGTCCATCGTATAGTATCGAGCTACATATTCCCAGAATATGAACCATACTGTACCTCCTAAGCCTTCGCGTCCTGAATCTCGATGCTCAGAAATTCGCAGGCTATGGAAACGATCCTTGTTTTCTCATACAATTGTTTGCACCTGATCATGAAGAAATCTGGATGTATCCAAGATCTCCTCCGTTCTCTCCGAAATGCAGCTGCGCAAATCGTTCGCACGTTCAGCTGCACCCCGCATCGGACTCCGCTTCCGAACCCGCACTCCGACGACATTCGCTCCCAGCAACTGGCGGTCATTGTTCAATGGCATCCCAAATGAAGGCTATCCAATTGACAGAATACGTCAAGGTGTCTCCCCCCTCCGCTCTCTCCTCGGCCGCAATTATCTGATCTATGACTTCTTAGGGCCCCCTCGACCTAACCCCCACCACCCTCCCTCGCCCAACCCCCAAACCAGACGAATCCCTCATCCGCATCCACGCCGCCGCAACAAACTTCTTCGACCTCCTCCAAATCGCCGGGAAATACCAGAATCAACCACCCTTCCCCTGGATCGCAGGTGCCGAATTCGCCGGGATCGTCGAGGAGATCGGCGCCGGCTCTTCCTCTTTCAAAACGGGTGATAAGGTGTTTGGGTACGTTCAGGGTGCGTATGCCGAGTACTGCTGTGTCAAAACATCCACACTCCTTCCTGTTCCGAAGGGTTGGTCATTTGCGGACGCGGCGGGGTTGTTTATTACTGCGCCGACGAGTTATGCAGCGTTGACGATCCGTGCGGAAGCGAAGAGGGGGGAGTGGGTTTTGGTGCATGCGGGTGCGGGTGGGGTGGGGTTGTTTGCGATTCAGGTTGCGAAGGCGGTTGGGTGTACGGTTATTGCTACTGCGGTATGTACATAACGTGTTGATCGAGAGTTTGTGCGTGATGAGTGCTGATGTGTGAGGGGCGGCTATAGTCTACGGCGGAGAAGTTGGCGATATGTAAACGATTTGGAGCGGATCATGTCATCAGCTATTCGGACACTGATTGGGTGAAGGAAGTCCTGCGCTTGCGTCCAGGCGGGGTCGATATCGTCTTCGACCCCGTTGGCCTCATTAACCAATCCCTCAAATGCACAGCCTGGAACGGGCGTCTCCTCATCATCGGTTTCGCCGCCGGTGCAATCGAGCAAGTCCCCATGAATCGAGTACTCCTGAAGAACGTCAGTCTCGTCGGTGTGCATTGGGGCGAGTACATGAAGAAAGGCGTGGAAGCGGGGACTGTGGAGAGGGTTTGGAGGGACATTTTGGGGATGATTGGGGAGGGGAAGATTAAGCCTATTACGAATGAGAAGGTTTATGAGGGGCTGGAGAACGTTGGGAAGGCGTTGAAAGGTGTGTGTCTGCTGTGTACTACATAGCTATTTGAGATTGCTGACACAGGACGCACACAGCTCTTGGTGCGAGGGAGACTTGGGGGAAGGTTGTGGCCAAGGTGTGTGAGGATGGGGATAAGAAGCCTACGGAGGTGGTGGCGAAGCTTTAAGGTGACTGCAATGTGAAGAAGGTGTTGTTGCATAGTTGCCTCTCATAATGGAGTTTGAGCTAACAGCGATACAGGTTGTTCGACCGTGGGAGCGAACCTTAGGGAAGCAATGCGGTATAAGCTTATACCCACCGTTGATCGGCAGCTGGAGTTTTGGAGAAACACCGGAAAAGGGTAGTGTAGGATATATTGAAGACCTTGATACTCTTTTGGAATACCAGATGCTTATTCGTTGACGCGTACGTGCAATTGCTTTTGTCTACTTGTCTTTCTCGTGCTTCTCCATGTTCACAGAGCCACGAGCACCACTGCGGTCATGACAAGCGATCCGAGCGACGTCTTAACCATCGAAATTCAAGTTGTCTTCTCTCTTGTAACATTTTCTCCCAATGCCCTCCCTCCTGTTTGCTCGGTGCGGCGGCACAGACCAAGCGCGATGTCTCACCCCGAAACCGCCGTACACCGACATCAAAGGAACAAAGCACAAAAGAGAAGAACCTGAACACCATGACCATTGCTTTGACATGTTTGATTATGAGACTACCGTTCGTTAAAGGACCCTTAACCGTGAAGACGACGATGGATATATAGCGGAGCAGAGACCGTTGCTGTCGCACCAGCGATAACTTCGAAACTCATTAACGCGACGAGGATGCTGATCTTCTCCTTCTTCGCCCTCCTCTTGACGATACAGCTAGCTGCAGCTGAGCCTGTTTCTGCTGCGACGGCGACATCATGTCCAGCAACAACCAACCCAGCCGTCAAATCCGCACTCTCGCATCTCTCCAGCCGTAGAGCGACGTCGTTTTGCTCCAGCTATGCCAGCATTACGCCCGTGACGAAGACAATCGTCGTTACGAGTCTGACGACCAAAACGAGTACGAAGACGGCGGTGAAGACGAGTACGAAGCTCGTGAAGGGGAAGAAGACGCAGTGGAGTACGAAGTGGGTCACGATCACCAAAACTGGGACGAGGACTGCGACGGCGACAAAGACGGTTGAGAAGGATGTTACGAGTACGAAGATGGTTACGACTGTCATTCCGGCTATCATCACGAAGGTTGTTTCCGGTACTACGATCACCAGAGTCACCCGCACGACGACCTCATACCTCCCCACCACCACCACTGCGACGTTGACGCACCACTCCGGCGTCTACCTCACCGCAACATCGACCCGAAGCACCCTAACCACCGAGACGATCCCCGTCACAATCACAGATTCCACTGGGAGCAGCACGACCCTAACCATCACCGCCACGGAAAACCAACCCATCATCGAGACCGTCTTCTACAAACGCGACCTCTCCACCGACGACCTCGAGCAAGATCTCTACAAACGCAGAGTCCCCCCCACTACAAGTAGCACCACGACTTACGCGCCCAGTGCATTGAGCGCAGCGTGTTCGTGCCTCATCACTCCCGCAATTCACACCTCACTCATCCTCACCCGTCCCATCCAGACCGCCACCGTGACAGCGACCTCGACTAGCGTCGTCACGTCGACTTCCTACACAAGCACGGTGAAGTCCGTTACGACGAATACGAAGAAGATTTGGCGGACGGCGTACGCGACTTCCACAGTCCCCATCACGGAAACGAAGGTCGTGACGGTTACGGGGACGGTTACGGATGTTGTGGGGAGTACGGTGACGGAGAGGGGAAGTACCGTGGTGGTGGCGGGGACGAGTACGGTGTTGAGTGTTGTCGAAAAAGCTGTAACTAAGGGTGTTACGGAGGATATCACGATGCCCGTTACGAAAACTGTCAAAACCCTCGTCAAACTGGTGACTGAGACAGCGGTGGCGTATTCAACGACGACGAGGATGGAGGAGGAGAGTGTTGTGGTGGAGACGCTGACCGAGACACTGACGGTGGGGAGTACGAGTGTGGTGAGCGTCAAAACCTCGAGTCCTACTTCATCACCTTTGGTGTTGGCTGCGTCGTTCACGCCGGGACCGTTGAATCTGGTTATTGTTACTGATTTGGGGGATGGGACTGCCACCGCCGCTTCGTCTGCTTCTTCGGCGTTGACGTCTTCAGGGGTTGTTTCTTCGTCATCGTCGGCGAGCGAGTCCGCGCCCACGCCCGTGCCGGTGATGATCTACGCGCCTACTTCGAGCGCTGTTGCTGTCTCGGACGAGGTGTCGAACAGTAGTAGTCTGACTGAGACTGGGAGTGTTGGTGTTGTTGTGCCGAGTCCTAATCCTGTTGTGATTTATGCGTCTTCGGTTGGGGATGAGGATGGTTCGAGTGTCGCGGCTTTGGCTTCGTCTATCTCGGATGTTTCAGGCAGTGCAGCTACATCGGCTGTGGTTGAGGAAGAAAGGACCATGGCCAGCGAGGCGGCTGCGTCTACGGTCCAGGCGTCTGCGATCGCTGTTGCTGCTAGTACGATGGCTGTGAACACCTCCACATCTGCTGCTCCGTACTCGACTTTGGTTGGTTTGAACACTACTTCGAGCGTCGACGGTGCTGGGTTGAGTTCTACGACTGTGACTGAGATTTCTTCTTCCCCGATTGTTGCGTCTCACACGATTTCGAAGTCTGCGACTGAGACGACTAGTACTTCCGAGGTCGGCGAGCCCAGTTCATCGGAAGCGGAATCCAGTGCGGTTTTGGCCGGAACTAGTACAGAGAGCTCAACGACGGATGATGTTACGAGTACGGAGGCCACTTCTGCTTCGTTCACGGACGTTAGTTCAAGCTCATTGTCTGAGGTATTCACGACCTCGGAGTTGACTTTCTCGGAGACTACTGTTCCGGACGCTTCGAGTTCTTCATCGACGGAAATCCCTCAGGCCACTTTGACGGCTGCGGAGTCGAGCGTGACTTCGGCTTCGGCCAGTGCTGTTGAGAGTGCAACGGAGGAGGAGACTACGAGCGCTGAATCAACTTCCTGTTCCTTGACGGATGTCAGCTCTAGCTTTTTCGTTGCATCCTCTACTAGTGAGACTGCATCCTCTACTAGTGAGACTGCCTCGAGCGAGACGTCTTCGGCCGTCTTCTCGGCTACACAGTCTACAAGCGATGGCGTGTCTTTAACAGCAGTATCCGATGTCGAAAGTGCGTCTCCGATCGCATCGTCTATTCCTATAGAGAGCAGCAGCGTGTCCATGATCTCTTCTGGCGTGGTTGCTTCTTCCACCGAGAATGTAGCGACGACGACGCCTACGCCTGGAGCGGATGTACGTTACGTCGAAACTTCACTTAGTGACGAAGCTACAAGCAGCACGATCATTTCGTCCGCCACTTCCGTCCTTGTGTCTGCACTTTCTTCGGCTTCAGTTGCTTCTTCGTATGCCTCCTCATCCGCTACTTCCTCTGCGGTATCTTCCGCCTCGGCAGCATCTTCATACGCGCCCTCGTCCGCTGTCTCCTCCTCCGCACCTCTTGCAACAATGGCCATGAAGCTTTCTGTCAGTGATGGAACATCAATCAGCTTCAGCCTCTTTGGTGGTGCGTACAATGTGACGGCTGAGTCTGGCAAAGCTGCTAGTCTCACGCTTGCTCCTCGTGCCTCCGGAGCAACAGGCCAGGGTCTCTACGATATCTACACCGGCTCTAGCGTCCTGGCTCTCCAGCGCAACCTGCCCGGTGCAGCATCAGCTGAAGGTGGTAAAGGCTTTTACTTCATCTTTTCGGCACCCATCACCAACGGTGTCGTCAAATGTCCCCGCTCAGCACCCTGTCTCTACGGTGGCTGGAACATCGATGAGCAGAATGGATTGACCTTTACGACATCGCTGAACCAGACGTTGATCTTTGGAACGTTTGTGTACAACAAGGCGGGAAGTGGGGATGGGAAGACCTATGTTGTTGGGGAGAATAGTTTGGCGGCGTTGCAGAAGAGCCCGGAGTATGTCCAGGGAGCGAGTACTTTGCCACCGACCCAGGTTACCTTGACTGGGGTTGCCCTTTGAGATAGTGACGAAGCTTGAACGCGAGGAGGGATGCTGAAGCCCTGGAGGCTCAGCGTGGTGATTCGTCTTGCTGGTGTTTAGGCGTTGTTATAGTCAATCGATACCCCTTAGAATAACGAAAAGATTACTTGAAAAACAAGCTCTTTCAACTACCTCTCTTATGTATGACCACCTCTAATGCACCTGCAGCGGATAAGCCGCAACCTTAACCCCTAGGTCTCTCCGGATCGCCGACATCATCTCAGCCAAGAACGTCAGCGAACATACCGATACCGTAGGATACCACGACTGCGATGTCATCGCCCCCAGCAGTGAAGCCGAAGAAAACATTCGTCGCACAATACCCACCAGATCGGGGTCGGCCGGACTTCGAGGAGGCGTTACCGGACTACTATGACGTCGCCGAGGAAGGAGCAGGATCGAAGGTGAAGGCACCCGAGGAGCCGGAGGTGAGACTACAAGGACCAGTTGCGGGCGAGGAAAACATGTTTTTTGACCATGACGATGCTCTGCCACCTTCACATCTTCCGGCATATCAGGCTTCAGCTGAGACTGATGAGCTTGTGTCTTTGGTGCGAACTGATCGTGATGGAAACGTTTCTACACATGCACCGATCCTCAATTCATCACCGCTAGCATTGCATAACTTCGTATGGGAACAAGCACAGATACCACCTCAAGCAAGCTTACGGATTAAAGGATGGCACACAGAGAACGTAACAAATGATTACATCAGACCTGGGGAGGATCAGAATGGATCGTCCAACATGCCGAGCAATACGCGTACAGTCATTGATTTTGACATGGTCATTCCTTTGAGTCATCTACTGAAGTCTGGACATGGGAGAATGTTTGCGTGGAGGGACGAGTTTGCCACGTATCGCGGGACTGCACATGTCTGCACCCAATCAGAGGCTCGACGAGGGGTGGGTATCATTGGCCGCTTCCTTAACAAGACGAAAGCTTTCGTTCTGCGTCGACCTGCGTATGACGAGATTGATGGCATGGGTCCGGTATCTTTAATGGAGGCTTGCTCGGAGTACGCGAGCAGCACGCATCCTCTCCGTTCTTTCCACTTCACGAAGCATGCGACAGGATGGTCCTTTCCCACCCTGACTCGTGCTTTCACGGCAGCAATCCGGTCCACGTATTACCGTGAGTTCATCGACATCACCCTCGAAACTCGTGGAGATGATGTTATCGTCCGTCCTCCTGGCCGCCTCAATCGAACACTGGCGAACAAGTGGATCAAAGCGTTGATGTTTATCTTGATTATCCCGTCATTGGTATTATGGATCCTGAGGAGGTGGTGGGGAGCGAGGTGGAGTACCCATGGTGTTGCGTTTAGATTGACTGAAGGGATGAGTGAGGGCGAGTTCTTCCGGAGATGGGAAGAAGAAGTGAAAAAAGGTGTTCAAACGAAGAGGCAGGGGACCTTGGAATGGGTTTACGTATGTTGTTCATCAACGTCGGGGTCAGCGAGATGAGCGGCGTGGGGAAACGATAATCTGCGATGAGTGTTCAGGAAGATCCGTCCACGAACGCGTCTTAAGACAGTCGTACGATTTACATCCTCACCTGTCATCCGGGAGTTTTAACCCTAACTCTAGCATGGTTTCTCACGGTCTCCCTTGACGTAACGTCATGACTGTGTCTCACCATGGGATGTATCACACAATTCCAAGTCGAGCCCGTTTGGCGTAACATCGTACGATTGTGAATGGCCACGTTGTTGATACGGTTGAGTGTTGGTCGAATCGATGCTGTGACCCGTGCCTATGTTCATTGACCATGCAGCTGTCACCGAGTGTGGATTTGAATTGTTAGGGGTCCATTATGAGCTCAAGCAAAGATAAAAAAAACACCAAGAGATCCCTCTGACACCAGGCTCGGGCCCAACTCCACAGGATATCGCAATTTGCTGCTCACTTTCCGCTATAGACACACCACACGTCAGCTCACGCATACTCCCCCCACATCCGATGTACATACCTCCCCTCCATCTCTTCCTTCCAAAACGCCCTAAAATGTTCCTCGGGCTTCGCTCCCGCCTTTTCGATATCCTGGCACTCCTCTTCGGTAAGAGACCAGTCCGGGGAGGCGGCGGCGAGTTGTTCCGACATGCGGCTGGGCTTTGCGGAGGTTGTGATCAGGATGTGACTACGGCACGGGGGTTAGTACTTGCCCTTGGTTGTGGGGGGGGGGGGGGT
>NW_017566995.1:610767-635874 GCF_001661265.1 Saitoella complicata NRRL Y-17804
GGGGGGTGGGTGGTGAAGGCAGGGTGAGGGGGAGGGGTACCCTTTTTGGAGACTCCATTTGAGGAGGATTTGACCCGATGTCTTCCCGTGCTTCTCCGCAATCCTCTCCGCGAGCTTCTTCACCGCCCCCGTCCCAACATCCCTCGTGATCGGCACCAAAGGGGAATAACACGCTATCTTGATCCCCTCCTTGTTCATATACCCCACTAACTCTTCCTGCTGCAAACACGGATGATATTCGATCTGGTTAACGCTCGGTTTCACCCAATTGGGCGACTTTTTCAACTCCTCAAGATCCTGGATACGGAAGTTTGAGACACCAATGGCCTTTGTGAGACCTTGGTGTTTGGCATCAATTAGGGAGGACCAGGCGTTGAGGAGGGAATTGGGGGGGTTGGGCTTTGTGGCGAAGAAGGGTGCGTGTATGAGATAGAGGTCGACGTAGTCCGTGCCGAGCTTCTCGAGGGAAGTGCGGAGGGCGGCAATGGGGTCGGCGATGTTGGTAATCACTGTTTTTCACGTATATCAACAATGGTTTATCGACCGCAATATGCCTGACAAACCTTTAGTCGTGATCAACAACTTACTGCGATCCACACCGGACTCTTTGATCGCCTGTCCAACCTCAGTCTCCGTGTTGTAGACTTCCGCACAATCCAGATGAGTGAACCCCGCATCGAGGGCTGACTTGATGGATGAGATAAGGTCTTTGTTGAGGGGATCGTTCGGGCCTTTGTACCAGGCTGTGCCGGTGCCGTAACCGATTGCGGGAATGGATACTTCCTGGGACGGTTTGATCGTAGGAATAGAAGACATCTTTCTTGTAAGTTGTGATGGTCGTTGGTGTTGGACGTGAGTTGCGATTGATATCAGTCTGTTCATGGTCGATGACGAGATAAATCGTCGTCGTTCGGCTCATGTTGCCGCTGCGGGGTACCGGTACCATGAAACGCAAGTCTCGGCTGTACTTCCCACGTCAACTCAAGACTACTTCAACCAGTTTTCATGGACTTACGGCCCCTGTAGGAGAACAAAAGACATCACGAATGTTCCAGATTAGCTTGGTATAGGCTATTCATATAGGCCTCATGCCACTACCGAAACTTGCCCTCCTCTCATCCGTAACATTCCCTTCCGCTCCATCTCCCTACTCCCTCCTTCTCACGTTAAATAGGCTCAATCCCAGCCCACCTCCTCAACTGCTCAAACACCATCAAACTAATCACCGTATGTGGCCACAACCTCATCCAACACATAAACCCACCCCTAAAGAACGCTCGAAGCCCCTCTTCGTGGTAGATTTTCATGGTTGTGCCGATCACGCCCGGTGGGGCTCCGGTTGCGTATGCTTGCTTCAAAATATTTCCTGGTGTCTGTATGTTTGTAGCGAGAGCGCCGAGGGGCGAGGGCGAGGGTGAGGGCGATACCGAGACGGGGACGGAGACGGCGGTGGGCGCAGTGGTGGGAGCATTCATAATCCGTACTTTGATGACATCCACCGGCGCACTCACAAAAGAACAAACACCCCCCGCAACCGCACTACTAGCAAAATGTAACCCAAACCCTTCACGCATCCCACCCCACTCCATCAAAAAGTGCTTCGTGTGGTCGTAGCTGGCTAATTGTGAACTCGTCAATAACGCTGCTCGGATCGTGGTGGGGAGGCATGCGCGGTAGAGTCCCAGGAACCCGCGTTCGCGGAGGAGGAAGGAGAGGGTTGGGAGGAGGTGGGTGTGGGGTGTCGAAGGAGCCTGGAGCCGGATTTTGAGGAGATCGGTGGGGTTTGCGAGGGATGCGCCGATACACCCGCTTGCCAGTCCACTCATTACCTTATTCCCAAACCCGCGCTCGTCCAACCTCCCACCGGAGACTTTGTGCAAGAACCCTTTGAAAAAGTCGTAGGCACCGAACCGGATCGTACTATACGTCGCCTCGCGCGATAAACTCGCCGATACACCCTTCATGAACCCGCTCATCCCCTCCGTACGTAACATACTTTTGATCAGTGCGTAGAATGGCGGAGACCGCAGTGTGGGAGAAAGCTGTTGTCGGACTTTGACGATATCGAAGGGATTCGTGAAGAGTGCGCCGGTCATGCATGATAGTCCGGCGAAGGTGAAGTTTAGGAGGACTTCTCGCGTGGAGCGGTTTTGTTCGGAGACGAGTTTGTGCGAGGACGAAGGAGGAGTACTTGACGTGGTGGTGATCGGAGGTGATGAGCCACCATGGGAGTGGAGGATCATCTCGGACATTTCAACATCGCGATCATCCATGGGTAAAACAGCATACCGCGAATCATGCGCTCCCGCATCTTGATGATTCATCCCTGATGGGATTCGTGCTGCTGGAGGTATCGGTGGACGTACTGCTGACATTTTGTGTTTTTATGTTACAAGTGATCATCGGGGAGGCATACTGGCTATTGGGATCGTGATATACGAGGGTGCGTTGGGTGCACGGAAGCATGTTGGAGCGGGGGTCGTGGGGGTCGGGAACACGTGAGCGCGGGGTACCCAAGGCCCCGGCTAAAGGTACCCGCGTTGTTGGGGATCCGTGGGATTTTGACTGTTAATGCACTTTCTTGCTCTCAGCTCATCGCTCATATGCTCCAAAATCACTCAAAAAATGCATCAAAACTCCAACTCCGTTCGTATCATTCCTTCAGCCGCGGTCGTGTATGCGATGCCCGATGAAAAGCTCCAGGCATACAGCCACCCAAACGTAGGCGGTCCTAGTGGTAGTGCCTTCAATCGAGACGCTGGCAACTGTCGACGCTGGGGGTCTGTGCCCATCGCCACTCCGGACCTATAGTGCAACTGAGAGGGGTTCTAAGTAGCCCAGGCACCACGCACGTCAGCATGGGAAACAGAGTGAGCAATTGGTCCCGGTATGTCATCCTCACGAGAACTCCAACAGGCGGACAAGAAGTCCAGGTATGGCACCCCCTCTAACCACGAACCCTGCTAACCCTCCCTCCTCCCAGCGTCGTCATCAAAGTCGGCATGGTCGGCGACGCCCAAATCGGCAAAACCTCCCTCATGGTAAAATACGTCGAAGGCTCCTTCGACGAAGACTACATCCAAACCCTCGGCGTAAACTTCATGGAAAAAACAATCTCAATCCGCGCAACCGAAATCACTTTCTCGATCTGGGACCTCGGTGGGCAACGCGAGTTCGTCAACATGCTCCCACTCGTCTGCAATGACGCGGTCGCTCTTCTCTTCCTCTTCGACCTGACCCGGAAGAGTACGCTGAATAGTGTGAAAGAGTGGTATCGACAGAGTCGCGGGTTTAATAAAGCCGCGATTCCGTTTTTGGTGGGGACCAAGTATGACACCTTTGCGGGCTTTGGGAGGGAGGAGCAGGAGGAGGTTACGAAACAGGCGAGGAGGTTTGCGAGGGCGATGAAGGCGAGTTTGATTTTTTGTTCGACGGCGAGTTCGATCAATGTGCAGAAGGTGAGTGAGGCCGAGCCGTTGACGACCGAGCCGTTGACGACCGAGCCGTTGACGACCGAGCCGGTGGGAGACTGAGAGATCGGATGAGTGGTGTGCTGACAAGACGATAGATTTTCAAAATCGTCCTATCGAAAGCCTTCGACCTGAAATGCACTATCCCAGAACTAACCGAAATCGGGGAACCAATTCTCGAATACCAGAACGTCTGAATACCACGATATACCACACACATCAAAGACAGTTTGCAGTTTGCAGTTTGCATCGTTTGGGCATCAGGGAGAGAGAGGGGAATTGCTGGACTTTTTTTTCTTTCTTCTTTCGGTTTGATAATATACCCAAGAGGTCTGGCACCGGCCGGTTTGATCACCACATACACACCCTCTTCAATTCCCATCCCTCGATAGTCCTCTTCCCTAGTCACTGCCTGGCCATGGGAAGGGGTATCCCGAGCCCCACCACGCTCCCAGCAACACCCATCCAAAGGCCCATATACTCCTCCGCCGTGACCCTGCCTGTGTCTATGTCGCTGTCGAGTACATCCATCATCGCATCCCCCGTCATACACGGATGTATCATCCACCAAGTCCCGCCTAGGAGGGGATGTTCGGCTATACTCAACGCGCCTTGGATTTCGATCGTGTCTGCGTTCTGGTTTTGGTTTTGGTTTTGGTTTTGGTTGTCGGGGGAGAGGAGGATTGGGGTAAGGGGGTTAGGGTGAGGGGAGATGAAGCGGAAGTAGAGAATGGGGAGGCGGTAGGTTGGGGATAGGAGGATGTGGTAGTAGCCGACGATCGGGAGTGTGACATTGGAGCCGTTTTGGTGGTGGTCATGGGTGGGGGGAGCGAGGGCTGGATCGTCGATGTCTTCCAATTCGATCTCGTCCACGCCCACGTCCAGATTTGCGTCGTCGTCGTCGTCGTCGTCAGCGGTTGGATCTGAAGTTGTAGCTGAATTGCGATACACTCGGATCGACAAATATCCCGGCTGTTCCTCCACCACCGACCGGTACCAGGGTGACCGTGGGGGTGGTGGGCGATGCCATGTACACTCTACACCACCCCTCAGGAACTGTGATTGGAGGTGTAGACATGCCACTTCGAATTCGGAGGGGGTGAGGGAGGGGTAGGAAGATACATATCGATCCGTCGTCGTAGCTTGCGCATTCATCCCGGAGGCATTGAGCGGTGCCTCCACCCCGTGAGAGGATGCTGCTTGATACGGGTAGATGAGCGAGCTTGAAGACAAGCAATCTATAGCTACTTCGGCGAATCAATTGCAAGAGACGGGTTAAATCGCGGATTCGCTTATCATGCAGTTGCCGTTCGGAAGGGCACCGGGAAGGCACGCCACGGGTGAGGCATGCAGGCGGTGTAAGAGACGGGATAATCGTGAGTGAAGCGAAGTGCGAGCCGCTCCCTCTGATAGTCATACGCAGCAGCTGCTGAGGAAGAGATCAAGCTTCCCAAACGGTCTATTGGACTCATCGTCTACCTCTTGATCCATTGAGGAGTTCAGTACGACCAGATCAAAGCAACGGAGGATCCAGGCACAGCTGCACGCGCACTGCAAAACCACACCTACACCACGAAATGCCAAGACAACGCCGTACACACCCTCTCACACGCCGACGACCCCCGCGACCACCTCGACCACCTCGACCTCCCCCAGCGGCTGCTATAGAAGGTTTCATCATGTCCACCGGCTCGACCACCGACGACGCCGACGACGGGTTCGATCTGGTGTTTACGACGACGAGTAGTGGGGATGACGCGGTGGAGAGTAGTACGCCGAGCGAGTTACGCTGTTCGACGCCGCAGATTAGGAGTAATTCGACCGTGGTCATGGCAAATGGGACGGAGGTTTGGACGACGACTTATACGTTGGAGTGTTACGAACCACAGACATCGGTGACCGCGTCAGGGAGTAATTTGAGTAGTGCGAGTGTTGCGTTGCATGATTCGTCCGGTGACGGGATAGTGGATCCCAACACGCTCAGTGGGCTGCATACACCCTTCGCATACTCGTCGACCCCACAATCATTCGCGATCTCGGGGTCTACGGTGCTGGCGTGGTGTCTCCTCATCATGCTCCTCGCCTCGAAACAAACGAAACCGTGGTTCCAGACAGCGGCGACGACGGGTGTATGCGCAGTCCTGACAGTAACAATGGCGCAAATTTCGAATGTGATGAAGGAGGATTACCTTGCGGGAGAACCGTACGATATGTCAAACCTTGACGACCTACATAACTCGTCCGGGATGAAAGCGCTTGGGCTGGTAACGATGCTACTGTTATGGTTCGCGCAGTTACAGACTCTTTGCCGACTCTCCACCCGCCGGCGTCACCTAAAACGCAAACTCCTCGGCGGATTAGTCGTTATCCTAACAACCACAATCTTCTCCGCCCTCCAAGAATTCCTCCCATCAACATCCGACACGGACGATACCCAATTTCAAGGTCCAGCGCCCTATAAGCGTTTCGTCGGTGCGCTACCTTGGATCGCGTATTTGCTGAGTATCGGGATATCGATTATCTACGCAGCGTGGATCACGTATTGGTCCCTCCTCCACCGCCGGCACGCATACCCTCTCTCCCCACTCTCCCTCTCCCCGACCCCCTCCTCCCTCTCGACTCACTTTCGTGTACCCATCGTGAGCGTCTGGCTCCTCGCCCTTCTCTCCCTCGTGTCGGCATTCTCCCCCGTTGTGTTCTTTGCGCTGGACTTAACGACGAGTAAAGAGTGTTTTGCGTGGTTGGATTATGTGAGGCATGTTGGGGAGTTGGGGGCGAGTTTGGTTGTTTGGGAGTGGGTTGGGCGGGTTAGGGAGGCGGAGAGGAGGGAGGAGAGGGGTGGGGTGCTTGGGATGAGGGTTTGGGAGGATGATTTACGGATGGCGGGGGCTGGGGGTGGTGGTGAAGGGAAAGGGAAGGAGGGGGCGAAGGGGTGGAGTGCGAATAACCATGCTTCGGCTTCGGTGAGACGAGAGCAGGACGGCGCCGCTAGCGTCTTGGGCAACCAACAAAGTACAACGACCACCTACACCAGCAGGTTCTTGGGCTGGACACGCCGAGCACGAACCCTTCGATCCTTCGGCGCAGACGAAGCGAGTTTGGAAATGGGACCGATGGAGGTGTGTGATGTCGACAGCACTGCCTCTTTCTCGGGGGGTGGGGTGACGTTGAGGGGGGGTTCTAGTATCGGTACTGCTGGCGTCGGCAACGTTAGCACTTCCGAGCTTCGACGAACAGAGGCAGGGGTTGGGGCTGCGAGGGAAGGAGAGGGGGGTGGACACGGGGAACGGGAAGACAAGGAGCAGTGCAGGCGGATTGTGAAGAGGTTTCATTATCCGGCGCCTACGGTCGCGGCAACCTCGGCAGTGGCAGCATCTGTCAACCCCGCACCAGGCACCTCGACGTTCCTACATAGGGGACCACCGAACACTAGCAGCAGCTCCGTCGCGCTTACGGCAACAGGGGGTGGTGGTAGTGGTGATGCTGGTGGTGCGTCGTCTATCGCACTACAAACGCTTTCGTCCTCTGGGAATATTAATATGAGTACGAGCACCGTTGGACTCCTCCACGGTCAGAGTCAGAGTGATAGGGATCGGATCGAGGTGGTAAAGGAGGTGGAGGAGAGGATGACGGATGAGGATGTTGGAGCGTCGGTGTCGGTGCCGGGGTTTAGGCCTGCGCTGGGGTTTAGGAGGGGGGATTATTGGCCGGATGAGAAGCGGTAGGGGGCGAACCTTGTGAGCCGGCGCTCCTCGAGCTTTGTGGGAGATTGAGAGAGGGATGAGGCGGAGGAGTGGGAGTGGGATCGGATACCATTTATGTGTGGGATGGAATTTTGCTTTAGGGCGATGGCGATGGTGAAGGTGACGGTGACGGTTTTCGGGCGTTAATCTCTTTTTTTGTTTCGTGCTTTTGTTTTTCGTTTCTGGAGACCTTTGAGCCGCGGATTTGGACTCGGGTTTGGGCGTGGATGTTGGTAGGGGGAGAAGGTGATGAGGAGATGGGGATGGATAACCTAATATATCTTGATGTCGATAGGGCAGTGAAGAAAGAACCATTTTTCTGACCTTTACCCGTGGTTGTCAGATGAAAGATTTGATGGATTGTGCCATCTGTTTGGCTTGCTGAACGACAATACTTTAAGTATTCTACGCACGTTGGTGTCCCAATCTTGTGTTCTACGATGTCAAGTAGGTCGACAGTAAAAATCAGCACGCACATCCCCCAGTAGACATGGCAGCATTCATTGTTCCATGCTATCATCCTGGTTGAGACCAGACCGACTTTGGCCCTGATCAATTCAGAGTCCAGACCGCTTATTGATCTGGTACACATGGTAGAATGCAGTCAAACTTTGTGACATCTCCATCAATCTCTTATCCACCCAAACTTCATCGATGCCCGAATGGGTTCCATGTCCAGCTGGATGTCCCTCATGCTAGATCTACGCCGTGCTCACGCCAGCAAGAATCCCATTCCAACGCCCCCTCCCTCTCCAGCTCCCCCAGATACCTCTCCACATCCACCGCAACTTTCCCTTCACTCCTCCTCGCAGCGTCCAACCACACCCCTCGCCCGTTTTGGTCTCGCCCTTTTCTTTAAGCATCATCCCCAAATTCAACATACTAATCTGAAAGCCATCTCGCGCAGCTACTTCGTACCATTCTTGCGCCAACTTCTTATTGTTGAGTAGACGATGCCGTTCGCCGAGGTTGTGCGCTGCTTCGGGGTGGGGGGAGGAGGCCGTGTGTTGCGGCGGTTTCTAGGTGGGTTAGTGCTTTGGGGCTGTGAGGGTCGAGGTCGGTGATGGCGAGCATGGTGCATGCGTGGGTATCGAAATAACGTTTCCTTTCTCGTCCATGCCTTCAAACATATCGGATGTCCCGACCGGGAAGGTCTTCGCTTGTTGCCGTTCTTCACTCCTTGCAACAAACCATTTGCCTGTACTGGAGTCTTTCTCCAGGATATATGCTTCATTTAGAAGCCTTCGGTACATTCGTGACAAGAATCTGGGTGTTAGGGTGCGAGTGCCTCTTGTTGCTTTTGGATCAGGATCTCTGAACATCTTTGCAAGCCTTTGTTTCTGCAACTCCGTTAATGGAGGTATAAGTGTCTCTGGCTCTCGCAGCCGCTGTTCAATGCTCTCAACCAAGTAGCGAGGTATTGGAGCGATGATTTTCTTCCTCAGTTCCTGGAAATGCCTTTTCCGAAAATTGGCTTCTCGTTTGGGCGTCAGGGTTTTGGTGGGGTCGGTTGGGATGGGCAATACCACCTCAATACGTTTCTTTGGAAACTGGCTCTTGGCAAGTGCTGTAAATGGCTCTGGGATCACCGGTGGGACTGTTCTCCAGTCTCCCGGTACGAGCGGAGCAGCTCGAGGAGTTGGAGGAAGGGCAGACTTCAGAAATACATCACGTCGCTTCCCGCGAAGTCCATACGTGTGCTCCAATACCTCCTCCAAGGCTTTGAGGTTACCCATGTTTGCCTTCTGGAGTTTCCTCAGGTCTTCTTGCGCACTCGTTAATTCTGTCTTCCTGCCTGACCGGAACATAGAACGAATAGCAGTTGTGAAATGCTTGCGGGCATGTAGATCTGGCAACATTGCAGCGTTAACGAGAAGCGATTTATACAGTGAAAGCGAAACTTTCGCCGCCTCGGGGTTATTGTCGACGGCTTGACCTCGCACCACGGTATGGGAGTCAAAGCCCATGTCGTGACTGCTTCGCGGACGATGTGAGCGACGTGAACGGTTCTCTCCGTCCCCGGACAGGCCTGCTTCAAACACGGATCGTGTGCATCTGCTCGCAGTGTGCAAAAAGCTGGTATGTCTTGAGCAGCTGGCACGCATAGCAGAGCTGGTGCCGGTGGTGAGCGGGGTCAAGGGAAAGGCGCTGTTTGCGCGTGAAGGCGTGTCTACGTTACACCCAGTTGAGCTCCCCGAGTCTACTTTGCAAAATTCTCCTGATACAGCCAAACGCAAAAGTCACGACCAGCACTGCTCGATCCGCCAAACGCTCACAGCAGCCATGCACAAACCCTTCATCCTCCTAAACTCCCTCCCCCTCCTCGCAACCACATACGCCCTCAGAACACAGGATCCGGCAAATGTACTAACGAATACCGTGTTATTGTTGACGACCCTGTTCTCGAGATGGGGGTTGACGTATTACTGGATCATTCCTCGGCGACATAGGACGAAGATGAGGAATCGGTTGGGGGTTGCTGTGCCTGTACTACCATTCCCTCTCTCTGACCCTTGTTCTTCTTGGCTCACATTTACTAGAATATGCTTCTTTCCACGATTTTCACGGCACTGACACTGCCGTTGATTTTAGGGGTACTATTCCTCTTCCACGCACCCACCTCCCGCCCGACCCTCCTCCTCACCCTCCACATCGCCCTCCTCACGCTCTACCCCCTCCTCTCCATCCACGTCTACTCCCGGATTCCCCTCAGTCTCATGTCTTCCACCTCTTTTTTGTCGTCTGAAATGGAAGTGGTTGCGGCGGGGATGGGGGTGGTAGGGGGTGTTTGGGCGAGTGCAGGGGTGGGCTTGTTGGATTGGGGGAGGGGGTGGCAGGGGGGTGGGGTGCCGGGGGTTGTGGGGGGGTGTGGGGGGCTTTTTGTGGGGAGTTTGGTGGGGGTTGTCATGAGAGCGGTGGGTGGAACGGGGGAGAAGAGGAAGGTGTAGTGTGGGTGTGGCCGGTGGGCGGTGGGCTCATTTCGAGGAAATTGGTGGGGATATATGCTGTGTACGGGAATTGTGGTGCACGATATGGATCACCAGAGGGGGCCGGGGCCGCTGGCGTGAGAGGCACGAGTGCTTCGCGGTGCTCAGCGCTTGTCTGTACGATATGATGAAGATGGAGGTGCAGGGCTGAGTGTTAGGAGAATCACGGAGGTACCGTGCCGCCGCGAAGAAGGTGCACAACAAGGTATGATACGCAAAATCGGTTATAGAATGGACTCGACACACGGATGAGCGAGGGTGTTGCTAGGGAGATGGATCGATGTGCATGGCGCGCAACGCGATAGAATCAATTCAGTGTATCTCTGATATATCCAGCCCTTATATCTTCTCTCAAATCGTATCCAAACACTCACCCTTCACTTCACTTCAAATCTTCGCCCGCTTCACACCCCGACCCGCCAGGATTCAAAGCTGGTCAAACAAAACATTCGACAAAGAACACGTCAACCCAGTATTATCCTCCTCAACATTAACCCTCTTGACAACCCCATCCTCCACAACCAACGAAAACCTCTTCGCACGCTCATTCCCCAACAACGGCGTAGCATCAAACACCAACCCCATTTGCCTCAACCACTCCCCCGTCGGATCGGCCAACATCCGAACTTTTCCATCAGCCCCGACGGACTCACCCCAGGCGGCCATAACGAAAGCGTCGTTCACGGACACGCAAGAAATGGAGTCGATCCCTTTGGAGGTGTATTTGGAGTAGTCTTGGATGTAGCCCGGAAGGTGGGTTTTGTGGCAGCCGGGGGTGAAGGCACCGGGGACGCCGAAGATGATGTGGCGGCCGGCTGAGAAGAGGGTGGAGGTGGAGAGTTGGTTTCCGGGGTTGGATTCGTGGAGGGTGCCGGAGGGGAGCTTGGTGCCTTCGGTGATGACGGACATTGTGTGTGTTTGTAATTGACCAGTTTGTGTAGATTGGTGGAGTGGGGGGGGGGAAGGGGAGAAGGGGAGTTCTTATAGAAGTTGTGATGACAAATTGGTGGGTGTGAGTCCGAGACCCATTTAAACGTTGGAGGGTTCGGGGCGGAGTGCGGGGCTGCGCGCAATTGAGACAGTCTGAGGTGATGACGCAGCGACCGTGAATTCACGAGATACGAAGAGTGAGAATTCTGATACGTGAAGCTTGTTGAGGTCTACGCGGCTTCTCACGACCTCAGCGCCTACCAATTGACTGACCGATGGGTTAGCAGCAGCTTTCACCGTCGTGCTGCCTCGACCGAGCTGCTGGCGCTCGAGCTCGAGCTCAATTGCAATCTCGGCCAGCGACGCGCATCAGCAGCATCTAGGTCGTTCCATCGGCATCTCGTGGATCCCACATTCTCGTAAATACTCAATTCTAAGTTACCCGAGCTCGAGGCCGTTGTCGGCGTGCCGGTCGTCGAGAGGTCTACACACACGCCAATTGCCCGTAGTGCGGTTTACATTTCGAGTGTGTTTCGAACTTCCGGATCCGTGCCGGTATCGATATCGACATCAAAGCCGACGCAAGGAGCGCGATGCCGACGAATGACCGAGAAGCGAGAGGCTAGGGATAGGCTGAACTTCGCCAAGGAAAGGTTGGCGGTTGACTCATGTAGTTGTTTATGAGATCATTGGGAGATACAGGTATTTGTAAGCAGCACTTGTATGTGGGTGTGAGGCCAAGGCTCCCGTGAAGCCCGATATCGATGAAGTGAATCGATTCTATTCTGCTATACACCAGTACACGTGGCAAATCACACATCTATCCATCTGCCCATCTCCATCACCAAGACCACTTGGTACATCCTCTAGTACGCGACCCACTCGTCTCCTACGTATCTTCAATAACCAAATGCACAATCATATAATAGACAAGACAAGAAACTCCAATAACGCCGAGAAAACAATCACAAACCTCCTCGATCAACACCAACACCTTCTTCTCGTCCCGAAGCGCAGTACCATCTGTAACCCCAGTCAATAAATGCGACCTATGAACGCAGATAGAAAAACATCCAGGGATACCTGATTGTCGCTCGTCCACAAAGCATACACCTACCCGTAACGTCGTCTAAGGCAACTCCACGACCTCCTCCAACACCTCTCTCAGCATACCGAGGATCTCGATCTTGATCGTGTCGGGAACGGATTCCACTCCTTTTTGTTCGATTGCGGATAGGAGTTGGTCGAACTTGACTTGTCCTTGTGCTCTGGATTGTTCTACGTCGACATTAGCACACGAGACCCTCACACGACTCGGGCTCAAGTAGGGAAGGCGTTCGGTCAACGTACCACGCGCTAACGCCCTCATCTCACTACTCCACCCACATTCCTCGAGACGGAGACGGAGGTGGGAGTTGATTCGGTCGTAGGCGCCGGAGTGGAGGAGGTGGGTTGAGAGCTGGGCGCGGAGGGTTGGGGTGGGGTTTGATGTGGACATTGGTGGTGGTTTGGAGGAGACGGGGGGGTGGATGGGGATTTGGAGGTTAGGTGTACGGGGGTGTATGTGTATGGCGGGGGTGCAGGGGGTGCGTCGGCCGGGGAGACTTTACAGCTAAGTGCAGAATTCTTGACACAATTCACTGCAGGTGCGCGCAATCTTGCATACCCTCCCGTCAAAAGACCTCCAAAGAACTTCATTGAAGGGCTAGGAAGGCCAGGATAGGGTCTGTTGCTGGTCCCATAAGAGGGCTGGAGCCTCTCATGGGGTTGGGGGCTGGGGTGCCTTGCCTAAATGGATGCACCATGTCCACAGACAGCGGAGTAGGTAGCATTGGATACCTTGCTGAGATGGGACGGGAATCGGCTGTACTAGCCGGTATATCCGCTCGCTGAAATACTTCATGAAAGTCCTTGAAGACTGAGTCTGAAATGGGAGGCCTTTCGATGGTGACCGTAGAACCAAGCTTGACAACAGCAATCGTTCAGCGGTCTTGATGCATGTATTTGACACGGCGATGGACTCCACTGAGAGGATGAATGTAGCAGATGCTTTGGTGATGCTTTGAGCACATCCAGCGGGTTTGAAGTGCCCACAGCGCAGCAAGCTTGTCGCCCCTAGCTGGGTCACCCTCGAATTTAGCTTCGGTGTTCTGAAGATGCGCAACCGTAGCAATCTTAGGGCGTCTAGGCTGAGCAGTTTGAGACCCTTTCCTGACTTGGGAGGAGCGTAGCGGGGCCTGGGAGTCATAGTGACTTTGGTAGGTCGACCTCAGCAGGCAGTAATGCGGATCAACATTGATGAAGGCCTGCCATTTGGGCTTAGGTGTCAGGGACGGGGGTCGTGTCTCCTAAACAAGTCACAACACTCGTCGCTGCTGAAATCGAGCATATTGTTTGAACGAGATGGCATTCGGAGCCTGAGGATTTTTGATGAGATAAATAATTATATTAAAGTCCCTAAGTTCGAAGATAGCCGTAGCCAAGTTTTACGCCCATTTGCCAAGCAAGCTCATGACCGCCATACCGGCCATCAGACTCACCAATGCAATACCAGTCTCAACAATGCCAGCCTTCTTCAGTCTACCGGCTAGCCAATCATGCGCCAACAACTCCACCAACCCAACGTACAACAATACACCCGCACTCAACGCATCCAACGTACCAAGAGTGATCAGGGTGCCCTTATCATTCCCGTTGAACTTATCCAACACTCCAATACCAATCGCACACCCAATAGGCGTGATGAGCGAGTAAATCAAACAAAGTGTAAACCGGTAAACATACGAAATCGTAGCCTGCATCTCCGCAATCCTAGCACCGAGTGCGAGACCCTCGAACATCTGGTGAAAGATAACGACGACGAAGAGAGGCGCGAAACCGTCGTCTCCGGCCACGACGAGGGTGAGACCGATGAGGATGGAGTGGAAGACGATACCGGCTTCCATGACGGCGACGCTGAGTTTGGTGACGCTTTCGGGCTCGGCGTGGGCTTCGTCGGGGACACCGTGGGCGCCGTGGACGGGGTGTGAGGCGACGTTGTTGGGACCCTTTTCGATGGCGGTAGCACTGGGGGAGACATCTGAGGGAGTCAGGGAGGCAGAACGGGAGTGCGCGTGGCGGCGAGACTCGACGAAGCGGTAACCGAGGTACTCGACAATAAACGCAATAAAGATACCAGCCATGACGATCGAAGTCGCAGTCCCCTCATACCCCAACTCACCCACACAAGGACTAGCGAACATCATCTGCGCATGCGTCAACAAATGGATGAGCGCAGTAGAGATAATAACACCAGTCCCAAACTGCTTGATGACGACGAAGAGGATACCACCTGTCGTCATCTTCGTGAAACGCCGGAGAATGACGGGGAAGAAGACTGCGATGCCGGAGGTGGCGAGGATGATGAATAATGCACCAATCCGGAGAGGGATGTTGTAGGCGCGGGTGGAACCGTCACAAGTCGCTTCGGTGGCTGCGGAACCGGTACAGTGCTCCACGCCTGCGTGGTAGTGACACGTAACCCCACTACTCGCACTCGCCGTTGTATCCGCAGCCGCTGTCGTACCAGCCAATAACGCCGCCGTGTCGATCAACCCAGCATTCAAGAACTCCTCACCATCTGCGTCGTAGCACCATTCTTCCCCTCCGTGAGCGTGGCAGGTAAGCACGAACTCTGTGCCGTTGGGGGCGGAACACATGATTTCTGCGTCGTGGAGGTGGCAGGTCGAGTACCATGATTCGGAGACGGTGGTGGAGTTGGAGCTGTGGTCGTCGTGGTCGTCGTGGGCGGTGGATGTGGAGTTTGTAGCCTCGTGTTGGTCGTGATTATGTCCAACATGCTCATCTTCCGCAGTCGCCGCCGATGCCGTGGTGGTCGACTCCTCCTCCTCATGCAACGTGATTCCTCCAGTGAAGTACCAGTCGTTTTCGTACTGATCGTGACAGTATTGCATGCCGGAGTCGACGTCGTGACAATGCATCTCGTACGCCTCCGACGCCTCGGTATCGGTACAGTGGATATTCGTCGTAGACTCCGCGTGACAATCCAAGTCACCGATACTCGTGGTATTTGTACCCGTCGTCTGCGCAAAGACGAGGGCGTGGAGCGACAGTGCCAGCGCTGCGATGACCCGTGTTGACTTCATCCTGTCTCGTGTAGGAAACCATTCACCCGGTGGTGGGCCCTCTGCACATTTTATTCTCTATGCATCCCGAACTTTCCCTCCATGCATGACACTCTCCCATCTCCAGCGGAACCTCCAAGGTATCTGGTGTAAAACGGCCAACGAGGTCATGGCTTCCACGCAACGGTGCCGGTTCCCTCGCTTACCCCGTTATGGGTGCGTTAGCGAAATGCTTAGCGATGTTATCTCGAATCTCTCATTTTCATTCGTCGAGGCTCTGGGTACCTTGTCGGTTGCTTGTTCGTCGGTACCGCTGTCCGTGGGGCGGGTGTGGGGGACCTTGGTGGTTGTGAGGGCGCCATGCGTTGGGGCTTAGAAGACGGCTACGCAAAGAACTATAGCTATAGGGTAAATATCGTGTACTGTAACCACTTGTCAAGCAAAACCTCGTCTACATCTTCGGTTTCCGCCAGATCATCCACGCCGGTACATCCTCCTCCTTCCCATCCCTCCGACCTCCATTCTCCTCCCCATCAATCTTGAGCCCCTTCTCCACAGCCTCCGTCATCTCTTCCACCTCGTCCTTCGCATCCTTCTGCTCCATGTCGGCGACTTCTTCGTCCAAAGTGAACGTGTCGTATATCTCATGCAGCTCCTTCGTCCACCCCAGTTCCGCACATAACTCCTCGACGCCCTGATCACACGCGCCCTCCCACACCACGTCCTCCTCCTCATCGAAATCCCCCACGCACTGCATATTTATCAACACTCTTGGACATCGCACTTTCTTGACTAACCCAGCGAATGGATACACCGTCAACGACGTCCCAATCACAATCGCCAAGTCCGCCTCCCCCAGACTCGGCAGCGACGCGAAAAACGCGCCCGGTAGGTTCTCGCCGAAGAAGGTGATGTTGGGTTTCACGTAGCTCGCACATTTATGGCATGTCGGCACCGTGGACGGTACGGCGAAGACGTGTTTGCGCACCTCCTCTTGCGACATGGTTGTCGCGCACCTCGGGTTGATACACCTCGCGCCCGCAAAACTGCCGTGTGCCTCCACCAACCTCTCACCACTAACCCCAGCCCTCCTCTCCAGCGTATCGATATTCTGCGACCAACACCGCCCCAGCAGCTTTTTTTCCTGGAGCAGCCGGATGAAAGCGTGTGTTGTCGTGGGTTTGTACCGGCCCGGCCATAGTTCGCGAGCGAGTTCGTAGAATGGGTAGGGGTTATGCCGAAAAAAATCGATATCAAAGACGGCTTCTGCGTAGGGGAGGTTCAGGCGGGCGAGGTTTGCGTAGAGCCCTGTCGTAGGGGATCGGAAGTCTGGGATTCCAGAGGAGGTGGAGATTCCGGCGCCGGTAAAGAGGTGAATAGCTTTTGCTGCGGGTAGCGCTTGTGTCAGGCAGTATGGGGGATAGATGGTCAGCGATTCGTACCTTTGCCTGTTTTGATGTAGTCTGCGACGACTTTCAGATCTGTGCCGACGATGGGACGGGATCGATCTTCGGCCATGACTCGTTTCTTGATCGGCGAACGGTGTTTTGATCGGAGGGCGGTTTGTTGGGATTAAGGTGTGGCGGACTGCAGCTGGTGCATGCGCGTGCTTGGAAGGCCCGGGGGGGAGCGTGGGAGCTTGGGAGCTGCCCAGGGCCAGCGTGCGGGGTGCAGTGAAGGGACGAAAACCTAGCGATGGGCGTCCCGGTGTCACGGCGAGATCCCTTGGGCCTCTGGTCGGTTCTTCCCACGGCTGCTCCGCTCCTGCACCCCCTGCATCCCCCTGCATCCCCCACCAACCTCCAAACCCCCCACCAGCGCAAGACGGTTGATCGTCGACCATCGTCAATCATGTCAGCTTCAACTCTACAAACAATGTCGTCCCTCCTGGAGAGGATGACAAACCCAGATACAGATTTCCGCTACATGGCTCTGGCGGACTTGACTACAGAACTCCAGAAACCGGGATTGACGTTGGATGAGGGGATGAGTAAGAAGGTTGTGCAGGGTGTGTTGAAGGCTTTGGAGGATAAGAATGGGGAGGTTCAGAATTTGGCTGTTAAATGGTTCCAATTCTGCATCGGATATAACTAGTCATGTTCGCTAACGATTTGGAACAGTCTCGCCCCGTTGGTTACGAAGTGTAGACCCATACAATTGATGAGCATCCTCGATACCCTCACCGTTGGAACAGTTACGGATGGGAGAAAATCTTCGTCGAACGGGGAGGTAAACGACATCTCCTCCACCGCTCTACGCACGTGCATCATCTCCATCCCGACATCTTCCCCCGCCGCAGCGACCCTCACCGACCGTCTGTTGCCACACTTGATCGGCGCTCTCAAAGCCGGACACGAACTCGAAACCTTCTTGGACGTGGTAATCGAACTCATCTCCCGCTTCCCCGAGCACATCGGTTCCCAGTCCGCGGATCTCGAATCAACCCTCATCACATTCCTCGACTCCCCCCGTCCCGCAGTCCGAAAACGCGCCGTGACGGCCCTCGGCGCCTGGTCCCGCACAGTCTCCCCTCAATCTTTTTCGTTGCTCATCTCCCTCATCATCGAGAAATTGACGACGCAGGGAACGCACGATATCACCAAAACCCTAATTACCCTCCTCTCCGAACTCGCGCGAAGTGTGCCCCGTCGTTTGGGTCCGTATTTGAGGGGGTTGTTGGCGAGTGTGTATGAGGCGCTCGAGGTCGATGATGAGGAGATTCGGGAGAGTGGGATTGTTGCCCTCGAGGGGTTTTTGGTGGCCTGTCCGGGGGAGATGAGGGAGGATGTTGGGACGTGTATTGAGATCGCTGGGAAATGGATTAAATATGATCCGAATTATGCTGTTGAAGACGAGGAGGAGGGGGGTGATGATGACATGGATGACGACGATGAGGGGGATGATGACGATTTCGATGATGATGAGGGTGAGTACGACGACGACGAAGACGTCAGCTGGAAAATCCGGCGCATCGCGGTCAAGATCCTGGGAGCGTCTATCCCCATCGTCGGGGCGGAGAGGGGATGGAGGGATATCGCACCCATCTTGGTCGCGAGGTTTGGGGAGAGGGAGGAGAGTGTTAGGGTTGATGTCATTAGCGCTTTTACGCAGCTGTTGATGGCTTCCACTGCGGTGGCGGGTGTTGGTGCTGGTGCTGGTGGTACAGCTGTGTCCAGTGGTAAGAAGAGGAGGAGGGAGAGTACGGATCTGGCCGTGGCTATGGCTTCGACGAAGACTGGGAATGCGAATGTGGAGGCGTTGAAGGGGTTGTTGCCGAAGGTGATCAAGGCGTTGAATAAGCAGCTCTCGAGTACGTCTGCGAGTGTTAACACTAAACTCGCGTGCTTTACCGCACTTCGCGGGATCGTTGCGATTCTTGGGGCTGAGGTTGACGAGGGGCTCATCGCTGTCGGGACGAGTGCGACGAGGGCCACGTTGACGTCTTCTGGCGCGGGGAGCGCGGCGAACGTTAATGGGCTTAGGATGGAGGCTCTCAGGTTCGTGCAAGCGTTGGCGGCGATTGGAGCTGGTGCTGGGGGGGTGAAGACACGTATGTCTGAGCTCGTGGATGCGGTGGTTGGGGCTGTGGGTGATAAGTTCTACAAAACATCCGCTTGTGCGGTACAGACTTGTATCGATCTCATTCCGTGCCTCTCACAGGCGCAAGGGTTGGATGAGGTTGTCAAGAAGCTCTTTGGCGTGTTTGTGGAGAGAGCGGCGTCGGCGGATGTCGATGCTGAGGTGAGGGAGGTTGCTGTGTTGGGGCTGGGGAGATGTGTTGCATCTTGCGCGTGGGGATTGGGCGCGGAGGAGGGGAAGAGGGGGAGCGAGGTTTTGTTGGAGAGGTTGCGGAATGAGACGACGAGGTTGGTGGCGTGTAGGGCAATCAGTGAGATTGCGGGGAGTGGGGTACAGGTCGATGCGGGGTGGGTTAGGGCGGTTATGGGGGAGTTGGGGGGGTTGTTGAGGAAGGCGAATCGGGGCATCAGGGTTGCGGCGTTGACGAGTTTGACGGCGCTTGTTCGGAAGGTTGGAGTTGAGGCTGGGGCGGGTGAGTTGGAAGGACAGTTAATCCGTGGCGGGGCGGAGTTGTTGAGTACGGAGGATATGAATGTGCTTGCTGTTGCGTTGTCGTATATGACCGCTCTCGTCGCTGCCGGATCGGGGTCCGCGGCACATGTTCTTGTTCCGAAGGTGTTGGGGTTGATGAAGGAGGGTGTTGTGCAGGGTGGTGGTGCAGTGCTCGATCACCTCGTTGAAGCGGCGGAGGTACTTGCGGTTCATGGGGCGGGTGATCAACTCATTGATGGTATCATGGCTGATGATATCTCGAAGGGGGAAATTGGCATCGCGGCACGGGTGTTGGCGACGGTTGTGGTTAATGGGGCGCAGGGGCGGGTGGAGGCATTTATTGGGGAAGTCCGGGCGCCGAAGACGAAGGAGGATAGGAGGACGTTGTGTCTTATGACGATTGGGGAGGTGGGGAAGGAGGTTGATTTGGGCGGGGAGGTGGTTGAGATGTTGACGGGGCAGTTTGTTAATCCGTCTGAGGAGGTGAGGAGTGCGGCGGCGTATGCGGTTGGTAATGTTGCGGTTGGAAATTTGGGGGTTTATTTGCCGGTGTTGTTGAAGAGGATGGATGAGGAGAAGAGTGAGAGGCGGCTTTTGCTTTCGGCGTTGAAGGAGGTGATTAAGGGTGCGTCGGCGGCTGAGTCGACTGTGTTGAAGGATAGTGCTGGGGTTATCTGGAAGAGGGTTGCGGATGAGGCAGAGGAGGATGATGATGCGAATAGGACTGTTGCAGCTGAGTGTGCGGGGCGGTTAACGCTCGTTCGTCCGGAGATTTTCTTGCCAGAGTTGAGGGCGAGGATGAAGAATGAGAGTGCGGCGGCGAGGGCGAGTGTTATCTCCGCTGTTCGCTATACTTTTACGGAGACCACGTCAACTTCTGCATCGACGGAGGATCTTCTTCGTCCTCTTATTCAGGATTTCCTTTCGCTTCTTGAGGATGCGGATCTTTCTGTTCGTCGTCTCGCTCTGTTTGCGCTGAATAGTGCTGCGCATAACCGTCCTGCTTTGATCCGGGAGCACTTGCACCGTATCCTACCACTTCTTTTGGAGGAAACGCGTATTAGACCCGAGTTGGTCCGCGAAGTCCAGATGGGCCCTTTCAAGCACAAGGTCGACGACGGACTCGAACTACGCAAGAGCGCATTTGAGACGATGTACGTCCTCCTCGACCCTGTCTTCTCCGACTTCAACGATACCATCGATCCCACATCCCGTGCCCGATTCCTCGAAGTCCTGGTTAGAGGTTTGGATGATGGGCATGATATCAAGGTTCTCTCCTGTCTCATCCTCACGAAACTCCCTACACTCCCTGGCGATGGGGTTACCGCCATCCTCCTCCCCGCACTCGATTCTCTCGCGGCGAAGTTCCGTGCGTTGCTTGAGACGAAACTTAAGGAAACTGCCGTGAAGCAGGATATTGAGAAAAACGCGGAACTGCAACGTTCGGTTTTGAGGGCTGTGGTTGGGTTGAAGAGGGTTGTAGGAAGTGGGGACGTGGAGGGGGTTGTTGCGCCGGGCTGGCGGGCGTTTGTTGAGGAGGTTTGGAAGGGAAAGTTTGGGGAGGAGGTTAAAGGGTTGGAGAGGGAGAGGGAGGGGCAGGAGGGGGGGAGGGAAGGGGATGACAGGATGGATGTGTCGTGATTGTCCTTACTACTATTGGGATGAGGAGATGCAGTTGGTTTGTTTGGGGTTGTATGATTATGGCTACAGATACCTTGCTAATGGGATTGGTATTGCACATGGAGTTGTCGGGGATGTATGCGGTGCTCAGTGATCCGGCTCAGAAGCTTGATGCTCGGAATGTACCCGCCATGCACGCCAAGATTGATCCGAGATCCTCCCGTGCTGACTCGTCCCGCTCGCTACAGAGGCCTCTCGAACGGGCCGTCGTCTATATTCCCTATTCCTCGGATGAAGCTCACTGGCCGTCGCGTCTATTGACAGGTCCTCGGTTTTCTTCACACTCCTCGTCACTCGTTCCCTCTGATTCCTGTTAAGTCATCATCCCGCATAGGCGATCCGCACGATCATGCACTTCGCCTCCACCACCATATTCTACGTTCTACTATGCATGTGCGCTCGTAAACCTCACCACCAAGTCACCCAGTCAACAAGGGCAGCATATACCCCCTCTCACTCACCACAACGATTGATGAGAGGAAGCTCGCTGCAGCAGATAGCGCCTTTCCTACTGGTCCTGGGATGGGCGAGCCCGGTATGGGGTTGGGACCATTTCGGGGTGAACAAACCTCATTTGGCGTATGCTATCTTGGGAGGCTTCGTTACCATTTTCTCGTTGTTGAGTTTGTTCATTAAGGAAAAGTTATATATCGGTGAAGCCAGTGCGTCGCTCCCGTCTTCTCCTCCTCTCCAACAAGGATTCACTGACGTTTGTTTGTTCTAGCCGTCGCTACAATCGTCGGCATCATCTTTGGCCCCCATTGTTTGAACTTGTTCGCCCCCGAAACCTGGGGTAACGTCGACCAAATTACCCTTGAACTAACCCGCATCGTCCTCATCGTCCAAATCTTCGCCGTCGGCGTCGAGTTGCCTAAGAAATACATGAAACGCCATTGGGTCTCCGTCGCGATCCTCCTCCTCCCCGTCATGACCTTCGGCTGGCTCATCTCGTCACTGTTCATGTGGGCACTATTGCCGAAACTGAATTTTGCGGAGAGTTTGGCGGTTGCGGCTTGTATCACCGCTACAGACCCGGTCCTCGCGTCCTCCGTCGTTGGAAAGGGAAAGTTTGCGAAACGCGTCCCTGGACATCTCCGAAATCTTTTGTCGGCCGAATCGGGGTGTAATGACGGGATGGCGTTCCCGTTTCTCTATCTCGCGCTTTACATCATCCTCGACGAATACAAAGCCGGCCCCGCGATCCGTGACTGGATCCTCCTCACAATTCTGTATGAAGTTGTTTTCGGGTGTGCGCTTGGGGCTTTCATCGGCTATGTTGGTCGGCAATCGATCAAGTATGCGGAGAACCATAATCTCATTGATCGTGAGTCGTTTCTCGTGTTCTACTTCGTGTTGTCGATGTTTTGTGCTGGTGCCGGGACACTACTCGGGACGGATGATTTGTTGGTCGCGTTCTCGGCTGGTACGGCGTTTGCTTGGGATGGGTGGTTTTCCAAGAAGACGGAAGAATCACACGTTTCGAACGTTATTGATTTGTTGCTCAACTTGAGTTTGTTTGTCTACTTTGGCGCGATAGTTCCTTGGGAGAGCTTCAACGCTCCTGCATTGGGCGTGACCCCATGGCGACTGGTCGTCATCTCGATTCTTATTCTGTTGTTCAGGAGGATCCCGGCGATCCTGGCGCTTAAGCCGTTTATCCCAGATATCAAGACATGGCGCGAGGCACTCTTTTGTGGACATTTTGGACCGATTGGAGTTGGTGCCATTTTCATTTCTATCCTCGCGAGAGCAGAGTTGGAACATGGGCATACTACACCATTGGCTACACTACCATCTGATCCGAATAGCTCGAACTATATCTCCATTCAGTTGATTTGGCCGGTGACTTCGTTCATCGTGTTGGCTTCTATCATCGTCCATGGCTCTTCGATTGCGGTTTACACACTCGGCACACATATCAACACACTCTCTATCACAATGACCATGACGCGGGATAACACTACGACGGATAACCCTACATGGTTGAACCGCTTGCCGAGGATTGAAGTGGGGCAAAGTGTGAGTTTGGGAAGGGATGAGGATGGAAATGGCATGAGATTACGGAGGAAGAATTCGAGGAGTAGGAGTAGGAGGGGCGTTGGTGGGCGGGTGGATGAGAGCGCGATTGGGAGAGGGTTGAAACCGGGGGATGCGGAGTTGGCTCTGGGTTCATCGAGGAGCAGCGAAGACCGCCGCGACCGCGACCGCGACGGCGACCGAGACGAAAGCGACGAGACCCTCCGCGGTGGCAGAGACAGAGAAGGTAGAACCGAAGAAGACCGCGAAGAAGAGATCAACAACGGCAACCAAGTCTTCCGCGAAGGCGCAGACGTTATCATCGAGGACGAAAACGGCGAAATCGTGCACCGCTACTCTGAGGAACAAACTGGTGCACTCCACGAGAAACTCTCTGATCATGTTCCGGATCCTGAGGAACGGAAACAGGCGGTGAGAGATCCGGGACATCCGAAGCATGGGGTGGTACAGAAGATTTTGGGGATGTTTAGGAAGGAGGGTGCGAGACATGGGGTTAGTGTGGAGGATTTAAGGGCAGTTGTTGTTGAGAGTACGCCTACTACCAGTCGATCTGTGTCGAGAGCTGAGGATGTGTGGGATGAGAAAGAGGAAAATGAGGAGGAGGAATATCGGCATAGAGGACGTGGGGCACATAGGCGTGGGAGTGAGACTGATAGCGACAGTGAGAAGGGTGAGAGCTCAACTGGCGTGAGGAAGAAAAGGATTCCGAAGGTCGCCATCTCCGGCCCCTCAGACGCCCGACCCCTCGACGATACCGTCCACTCGAACAAGGTGGCGCCGAAATTGGGCTCAGCAGCAACACCCTCTATCATCGTCTCCGACCGCCGCAATTCGAAAGCAACAACCCGCTCCGAAGCCAAAGCCCGCGCCGATCGCGAGAAAGAAACGCCGGCTGAAGCGCGGAGACGAATGGATGTCTTGCGCAACATGGAGACGGACGAGGTCGTCGAGGAGGAGAAGAGGCTGGCGAGGGAGGCGTTTGAGCGGCGGCAGAAGGAGTTGCAGGCGCAGTTTGGGGATGAGGATACTGAGAAAGAGGAGGATGCTGGCGAAGAGAGTGGCGGGGTTAATGTGGAGGGGTTGAGGAGTCCTACGCCGAGGATTAGATTTGGTGGGGCGACGGTCGATTCGGGCGAGTTGCCATCTGGATTGGGGAGTGGCGGCGATGTCACATCCACGGGTCCTAGCCGGAGTCCGGCTAATGGAAATGAGAATGGCAATGGAGGGAACAATGACGACAGTAGGAGTACGAGGATTAGTTTTGATGAAGGTGCGGCGAAGCGGTTGAGGGAGCAGCAAAGGGGTTCGAGGGGATGAAAGGGAAGCTTTTGCATGTTTCGTGTTGAGTGTTGAGTGCATTACCTTAATAATCTTTTATGTGGACCTTTTTGTGTGATTTTCTGGCGTTAAGGGAATATCAAATGCATATTACCGGTGCTTGTTTGCGTCGTCGATGCCTTCCCGCCTCCGGCCTGATTCATGTGCAATTGCGACAGCGACAACACGTAGGGAAACGAGGTAACTACGAGGGCGGTCTTAGGCACTCAATAAAGCCGAGGTCCGAGGTATGTTTACGAAACAAGCCAGAAAACTACCACTGCGCTGGCGAGCGGTTTGTATAGGCCGAGTGGACGGGGTAAAACAAGGTTCGCGTTTGGCCCGGTGCATACGCCTTCCCATTGTCTGATGGAAGATAACCCTCACGCACATCTTGGTACCGGCTCGATATGCACGGGAGCGTCGATCCCTTTTACGATGATCACTTGGCGAAAGTATCGTGTGGCACGTTTGTACAGAATCAAAACTTACAAAGCTCCGTGCGGTTCCTTCCCACGCCTCCTGCCTCGCTTCACTACTGTCATCACTCCACTAGCCACCGCTATCGACTCATCCTATGGCCAACTTTTCCATATGGCGACATCTTACTTGGACGGGTTAGGGTTAGGGTTAGGGTTAGGGTTAGGGTTAGGGTTAGGGTTAGGGTTAGGGTTAGGGTTAGGGTTAGGGTTAGGGTTAGGGTTAGGGTTAGGGTTAGGGTTAGGGTTAGGGTTAGGGTTAGGGTTAG